>NW_027414521.1:0-249375 GCF_964106895.1 Numenius arquata
GGGGCCGGGGGAAAATGGCGGCGCGCGCGGAAGCGGCTGCGGCGCGGCGCGGCGCGGACCGCACCGCACCGCACCGGACCGGCGCGGGCGGAAAGCACCGGGCAGCCGGACAGCGTCGCGGTGCCGCTGGGCAGCGTCGCGAGGCAGCTGGACAGCGTCGAGGCCAGCGGGGGGGCGCGGGGAAGGCGGCCGGGGTCCCGAGGCGGCTCCGAGGGGAGACGGCGTTGCGGGGGGGCGGGCTGAGGCGTCTGGGGAGGTGCTCGCGGCTCCCGGGGCTGGCAAACGGGCTCGCGTGGCTGGTGTTGGGGCTTCAGCCGGAGAGGGAGTCGTGTGGCTTTGGGCTGAGGGGCGGGGGTGGAGTCCGGCGTTTTGGGGACTTGCGCAGAGGCTCAGCGGCTGGGTTTTGGGGCTCGGAAGGGGGCAGTAAGTGATGCGGTTTGGGGGCGGAGAGCAGAAGCCGTTTTGGCTGGTTCTGCAGGGGGGGTGGGCAGGAGGGCGTTGGGGGCTGCGGGGGAAAGCAGGGGCTGGGCGGGCTGCGGGGTGCTCAAACAGCAGGTGAGGTTTTCAAATCTGCAACTTGTAACTGTTGCAGCTTTATTCTGGCTTCCTCCATTTTTGCAAAAGCTTCTGTTGCTAGACAGAGCATTCCTCTGTGTATCAGCTACTTGAGCTAGTTTATTTCAATGCGTCTGATCAGGTTTGTCTGTTCAGCAAAGTGGCATTTAAAGGTGACGTTTCACCGGATGCCAGCGGCTGTGCCTTATTTCCAGTATAAAGATGTATTCCCCAAATATCAGAGTGGGATATAACAACTGCAGCTGGTCAAAAGTAACACTGAAATGCAAAATTTAGAATTTCTTTTTTCCCATTGGCTCCTCCTCAGTATGAACACAAAGTTAATTTCTATTCTTAATTCCTATTTATGCTACATATATGAAGGATGAACGCGAGGAAAGGAGACCATAAAATACTGGCCTATTGCTATTTGTATGCTGTGCTTTGAACAGAAGAGACAAAACTGTCCTTTTTGTGAAATAATACTGGCTGTATCAGTGCCGTCCTCGTGTTTTTATTCAAAAATGTGAGATTTGTTGCCCCGAATGGTGAGAGTAGTTTTTGTTAATGGAAGTCGCAAGAGGTTCTGCCACCTTAAAAACCATAGAATCGTAGAATGGTTAGAATTGGAAGGGACCTTCAAGATCATCGTGTTGCAGCCCCCCTGCCTTGGGCAGGGACGCCTCCACTAGAGCGGGTTGCTCAAAGCCCCGTCCAGCCTGGCCTTAAACACTTCCAGGGATGGGGCATCCACAGCTTCCCCGGGCAACCTGTTCCAGTGCCTCACCACCCTCACGGTAAAGAATTTCCTCCTAATATCTAGTCTGAATCTCCCCTCTTCCGATTTAAAACCGTTACCCCTTGTCCTGTCGCTACCTTTCCCGACAGAGAGTCCCTCTCCGGCTCTCCCGTAGGCTCCCTTCAGATATTGGAAGGCTGCTCTGAGGTCTCCCCGGAGCCTTCTCTTCTCCAGGCTGAACAACCCCAGCTCTCTCAGTCTCTCTTCACAGGGGAGGTGCTCCGTCCCTCCGATGGTTTTCGTGGCCCTCCGCTGGGCCCCTTCCAACAGGTCCACGTCCTTCCCGTGTCGAGGACTCCAAAGCTGGACACCGTACTCCAGGTGGGGTCTCGCGTGCGCAGAGTAGAGGGGGGTAGAATCGCCTCCCGTGACCCGCTGGCCACGCTTCTCTTGATGCAGCCCAGGGTGGGGTTGGCTTTCTGGGCTGCCAGCGCGCGTTGCCGGCTCGTACTGACGTGTAATAATGCTACTGACGTACCCTTACCAGCCTCGTGTTAAAAGAAGCAAGAAGCTGTAATATCCTTAATTTAGACAGTTTTTACGTGAAATGGTGCATCCTCACTGTTTTGTCACTTTCAGGAGCGAGCAATTGACCGAGAGCACGAGAGAGACCTTTTCCAGCAAGAGATAGGGAAGCCGGAACAACAGCTTAAGGTTCCACAAAGGATTCGGCCTGTCAGCGAGCATCAAACCGGAGAGGTAACGCGCGCTATTGCTTGTACTCAAGGGATCTAAATGGTACGCTGACAGCCGTTCGGATACCCTAGGGAAGCTGTTTTATGGTGTCCCTAACCTGCATCCGTTCGCAAGGCAGGAAAGGAAATCCCCCGAGATGAAAGGCTACGGTGTCGGGGGAACGTGGGGAAAGTGTGTTCTGGGTGTTTTTTGAGTCGGTCGGTTGGATGTTTTTAGTAGCAGACACACAGAAGCCTCGTAACTTTCAAAAAGACTCCCTCGCGTAACTTAATTTAGAAAATGGGGTTTTCAAAAGCCCGTGGAAACATTCAGGACTCCTGTAGCGATTCCCCCTGCTCTTGCGTCCTTTTGTGACATCCTGTTGGTAGCACGGGTACGGGCACCGCAGGAACGCAGTGACCAAGGGGTCACAGCCGAGACGTAGCGGCGCTCTCTGCGTGCGCCTCCCCGGGAGACGTCTGTCTCCCCTGAAACAATCTGGTGACCGCAGAAGGGCAGCTCGAGGAAGTCACAGCAACCTCTTAGGCCCAGCAAAAGCCAGAAAAGCGACAGCGGTGCAAACGCTGTGTATTGTGAAGCTTTTTGCCTGTTTTGTTTGGTGACCTTTGGGTCAATTAAACTGCATTTTATTTTTTGGTGGGTTTTCTCCTGTCTTGCTTTTAGAGCAAGGCTGATATTTTTGCGTGATTCTCTCGCCCGATTTTCAGTCTTCAGCTTCTTCTCAGGTGGCACTGCGATTTTCAAAGAAAAGCTCTTCCTTTCGGTTCAGTTCAGTTGCTGTCGTTCGGTTCTTAAATGGTAGCAACGTTTAGTATTCTATATTAGATAGTTTATGACCACAGACAGTAATGGGACATACATGGATAGACGTGAAATGTAAGTTGTCAAAATATTTATTGCCCTACAATTCTCGGAGGTAGGGGTGTGTTTCCTGGGGTTTCAAAATCTATTTCACTAAAAAGGTTTGTAACAAATCCTGCAAAGTGTTCAGCCCGTACCGGGCGACCTGGCTGTCGTCAGCCTGTGCGTACAAGGAGTGGTGGGCCATTAGCCGAATGTGTGTTAACCGACACGCGTGGAGCAATTCCGCATCCGTCTGCTTCTGTGGCAAAGCGGGTGCCCGCTCCTGTCCTACGGACACGTTCCACAGAGGGGGGAGGCACAATTAGTTTTCCTGAATCCGGGATGTTCGTTTTGAGTTCGTTTTGTGATGCGTCTCCTCATAATTTGAGGCATGGGCAGCGTGTGAATTCCTAGTTAAAATTCTCACAGTTAAAAAGGCAAAACTTCTCCCGAGAAAAAAAATTTCAAATTTGATTGCATAATGAAACGAGGCCTGTTTTTCTGCACAGAAACGATTTGTGCGAATCGTCCTGAATTACAAGCGTGTATACCCAGATGTGTACACTCCAAGTTGGCAGATAGGCTGCAGCAGCAATGTAAAGCATGCTTTAAGGTGAAAGATGGCTGTAACTGTGATGAAAACTTTAAGGTTCGTACTAGATGCTTTTAAAGTAGGATTTTTCACAGGCAGGCGCAGCGGCAATTTTAGAGCCGAGTGGTGCCGAATATTACCCATTTACAGACAGAATTCTCGGTACTGTCTTAGATTTACATCGAATTTCTATCAAATGAGCCACCTAGCCTTCCTATATAGTATATTTTGGTGCCCCGATATTACTTGGCGTATTTCATAAGTATACCTTTTATGGCCGTTTCTCGTGCTTTTCCGAGAGAGCTGCTTTACTTTTTCATAGTTGCACGGTTTTTGAATGCCTCTTCTGCCTTTCAGATCTTCTCTTTCTCCTACGCCTTAAATACTCGTACAAGAACGTGCAGAAAATGTTATGTGCAGCTGTAACGTGCTTTGGGGTTTTTTTTGGTAGGATGAAATGGAAATACTGGGACTGGCGATCCAGAAGTCTGAAGAAGCCACCGTAAAGGACCGTCCCAGTGACTACCGTCGAGTTAGGATTATTAAAAGCACCAAAGCGACACGCTCGTAGAGATGGGGACTACCTCTGGACACGTGTTAATCCCGGTCAGGTGTCCTCGGGATACAGATGGTCTGCGCTTCCTGCTCTGACAAGACAGAAGCGATGAGCTTCAGGATGAGCTCCTGAAGACAAGAAAGAGGCCAGGTGCCGGGGTTCTTGTCTCTTTGTTTGTTTGTTTGTTTGTTTGTTTTGGGCGGGGGGTGGCGGGCGGGCGGGCGGGCGTGTGGCTTCCAAAACAGGGTGCGCGGTTGACTGCAGGTGGCAGCCTGCAGAGCTCTTTTGCTGCCTGACCTCGCCTTTTCTTTGTCACTCCTCTTTCATGGCATCTGCGCTGAAAGCCGGGGCGGTCAACGAAGAGACGTGGACAAAACGGGACGAACCGGCGCCGCTTCTGCCTGTTTTCCAGGCTTTGCCACGAACCAAGGAGCATCATCAGCCTCGTCACTGGTGGCGGCGAGTCCTGAGGTGGCTTAGGTGAGTCGAGCCTTCCAGGAACGTCCGTTGTCCGTAGCCTACGGCGTGTCATTTGGACGTCAGTCGGAAGGAGGTTTCCCTTTCTGAAAGGGCACCGGTTTCTCGTGCCAAGCGGTTGCCTCTCCTGAAGTTCCCACGAGAGGGGATCCTCGGAGACGATGCGCTGGGCAGCAGAAGTCATCAGCGAGGAGACGTCGCGCGCTCTATTAAATAGGGACAAAAAGAAAGACGATGTCCTTCCAAAGGCCCGAGCGCGGCACCTCTTCCGACGGCCGATGGCATGGCCGGCCTTTGGGCTCTGGGTCCCCCGTAACAGCGGGGACACGGCCAAACCCTGTTCCTCTGCGTGTTCGGCACAGCCAAAAGCCTTGGCCGGTCCGCCGGTCGTTTTCGGTAGCCTGGTGGATCGCGGCACCGGGGATTGGATTTCCCCCCGCCAAAAGTACAGCCGTTTGGGGAATCTCTTACCTTCCTGGTTTTTTCTATCGTAAAGGAGACTTTAAAAAAAGGGTTAAAGTCGTATAACGTGCAAACTGACTTGCAGGCTTTAAACGGCAACCGTCCACCGGCTGTAGCCTACAGCGTCTTAGGCGTCCCTAAGCGGCGAGGTATTTGTTCCAAATCTTTGAAAAGAGAGGCGACTGAAGGTAACGGGTTGGGTTTTTGGTTGGGTTTTTTTTCTAGTTTTTTTGTTTTTTGTTTTTCCCCCCCCTTTTCTTTAGGCGGAGCGCTCTGAAGAACCTGATTTCTGCCTGGCTTTCAGCGTCGCGTTTCCCCGGCAGTGCGGTAGCATCTCTCTCGGGCAGTGCCGCCGGCCAGATGTCCCTCCTCCTTGGGTAGGAGAGAAAGCAGCCCCCGGTCAAATGACAACTGCGCGTTCTGGAGACGGAGAGCGCAACGGTGGGGGTTCGGAGCTGTGCCAGTTGAATTAGCGCCGAAGAAAAAGTCCGAGGCTTTTCTAGCGTGAGTATTTTTCTTGGCCGTATCTAAACGCGCGCAGAGCTTTCCAGCGGCAGGGAAAGGGAAGGGAGGAGGCGCTTCCCCCCAGCGGGCGGAGGGTTTGTTACGCTGTTAGGCTGAGAAGGTGTTGCAAGTGGCACGGGTCAGTCTGAATAGGGACCTGAAGCGTCGGGATGGCTCCGGCTTTGGCAGGCCGTGCCGTCTTTGGAGCGGAGCTGTTTCCCCGCAATCCTCCTGTAGCTCAGCTCCTGTCCTGTCCCTCGGCCGGAGGGAATTCCTCTACTCTCTTCGGTGCTCTTTCGTTTGATGATGCTGATCTCCGGTTGGGGTTTGCTGTTTGTTTTGCAGGTGCCTCGTTGTCCGCGTCTCGTGCTGCTCGACAGATGCCCCGGCCCGGGTTTGCAGCCGGTGGTGGAGCCGCCTGAGGGGAAGGGGCCAGCCCTGGGTCTGGTCGTTCGGTGCATTTTTTGGGGCGAATTAAAAAAACCGGGGTGTGTGTGTGTGGGGGGGTGGTGGTGTGATGATGTCATTTGGGGCAGCCGGATGTCAGCGGGGGAGCGACGGTGCGGCGGAGGAGCAGGTGAGTGGGGGTTAAGTGGGGTTCCCCCCACAAGAGGGTGGGTCACGGCCCCCAAACGCCTGAAAACTTGGTGCGGGGCAGGTGGTTGGGGTTTTGGGCGGTGGTGTTTAAAAAATGTTAAAAGCTGTATATGCGGGGGTGAGGCATTGGAGTAGAGAACAATCTCTCATTTTTCTGTGTGTTGAAAAATAATATTCCCTTACGTATATAAAAGGAGTTCCAAATACCAACCCGTATCTCTAAAGATTCTGTATTATTTAATGGGAGTTTAGACGACGGAAAGATTTTTTTAAAAGATTTATTTATAAAGAGAGATTGAAGCGTCAAAGCGGATGTCTGGACAGGTCGCTAGTCCAATTGGATGTTGTCTATCTATCGTGCGTGTTAATCTGTAAGTCTAAACAGATGTGACTCTTAGCAGACGTTCTGTCGAAGTGTATCAAGAGCATCCGTTTTCCCTAAGTCTTACCCACGGGTCGGTCAGTGCGGAGGCGTAAACGCCTGTGCTGTAGATGGTTCCAGACTGCAAAGAGAGCCTATCGCTAGAAGGGATTTCCAAACTGGCCCTCCCCTCTGCTCTCTCTTGCCGGCGTCCAAGCGCTTTCAAAAGCGCTTTAAGCAGGAGTGTTGATTCCCAGGAGGATAGGGAAGCTCTACAGAGAGACTTAGGTAGATTGGATCGTTGGGCCAACATCAGTGGTATGAGTTTCAAGAAGGGCAAGTGCCAGGTTCTGCGCGTGGGCCACAATAACCCCGAGCAGCGCTACAGGCTTGGGGAAACGTGGCTGGAAAACCACCTGGAAGAAAGAGACCTGGGGGTGCTAATGGACAAGCGGCTGAACGTGAGCCGGCAGTGTGCCCAGGTGGCCACGAAAGCCAACGGCATCCTGGCTTGTATTAGAAACAGCGTGAGCAGCAGAAGTAGGGAGGCGATTGTGCCCCTGTACTCGGCACTGGTGAGGCCGCACCTGGAGTATTGCGTCCGGTTTTGGGCACCTCAATCCAAGAGAGATGTCGAGGTGCTGGAGCGAGTGCAGAGGAGGGCAACGAAGCTGGTGAAGGGCCTGGAAAACAAATCCTATGAAGAGCGGTTGAAGGAGCTGGGACTGTTTAGTATGAGGAAGAGGGGGCTGAGGGGAGACCTCGTCACTCTCTAAAACTACTTGAAAGGACACTGTAGAGAGGTCGGTGCTGGTCTCCTGGCACGGGTAGGTAACGACAGAACGAGAGGGAACGGCTTCAAGCTCCAACAGGGTAGGTTTAGACTGGACATTAGGAAAGAATGTTTCACAGAGGGAGTGGTCGGGCATTGGAACAGGCTACCCAGGGAGGTGGTCGAGTCACCATCCCTGGATGTGTTTAAGAACCGTCGAGATGTGGTGTTGGGGGATATGGTGTAGGGGAGAACTTTGTAGAGTAGGGTAGATGGTTGGACTCGATGATCCCAAGGGTCTCTTGCAACCTAGACGATTCTGATTCTATGAAAAGCAGCCCCTTCCCCCGTTTCCCCTCCCGCCCTGGGGAGCTGGATCGGTGCAGCGGGACAGGAGGAAAAAAACCCAGCCCCGTTTTCCTGCAGGGACGCAAAGCTCCCCGATGTCTCTGTGGTGGATAAGGCGGCACCCCCGCCTGCCTTCCTGGACGCCGGCGCCGGCGCCGCCCTCACTACTGCGCATGCGCTACAGGGCGGGGCGTCCTCACCATGGCAACCGCCCCCTGGCGGATTGACAGGAGGACGAGCCAATCACAGCGCGACCGCCGCGCTCCGATTGGTCGGATCGCCTGCCGCGCTCCGATTGGCCGGGGTGGGAGGCGCTGAAGATTGACGGCGCGACCGACCAATGGGACGGGCTCCCCGAGGACGGAAGCCGCTTCCGGCGCCGTGACCAATGGGCGCGCCGCATGGGCGGGCCGAGCCGCTCCGGAAGCGGAGGGGGCCGGGGGAAAATGGCGGCGCGCGCGGAAGCGGCTGCGGCGCGGCGCGGACCGGACCGCACCGCACCGCACCGGACCGGCGCGGGCGGAAAGCACCGGGCAGCCGGACAGCGTCGCGGTGCCGCTGGGCAGCGTCGCGAGGCAGCTGGACAGCGTCGAGGCCAGCGGGGGGGCGCGGGGAAGGCGGCCGGGGTCCCGAGGCGGCTCCGAGGGGAGACGGCGTTGCGGGGGGGCGGGCTGAGGCGTCTGGGGAGGTGCTCGCGGCTCCCGGGGCTGGCAAACGGGCTCGCGTGGCTGGTGTTGGGGCTTCAGCCGGAGAGGGAGTCGTGTGGCTTTGGGCTGAGGGGCGGGGGTGGAGTCCGGCGTTTTGGGGACTTGCGCAGAGGCTCAGCGGCTGGGTTTTGGGGCTCGGAAGGGGGCAGTAAGTGATGCGGTTTGGGGGCGGAGAGCAGAAGCCGTTTTGGCTGGTTCTGCAGGGGGGGTGGGCAGGAGGGCGTTGGGGGCTGCGGGGGAAAGCAGGGGCTGGGCGGGCTGCGGGGTGCTCAAACAGCAGGTGAGGTTTTCAAATCTGCAACTTGTAACTGTTGCAGCTTTATTCTGGCTTCCTCCATTTTTGCAAAAGCTTCTGTTGCTAGACAGAGCATTCCTCTGTGTATCAGCTACTTGAGCTAGTTTATTTCAATGCGTCTGATCAGGTTTGTCTGTTCAGCAAAGTGGCATTTAAAGGTGACGTTTCACCGGATGCCAGCGGCTGTGCCTTATTTCCAGTATAAAGATGTATTCCCCAAATATCAGAGTGGGATATAACAACTGCAGCTGGTCAAAAGTAACACTGAAATGCAAAATTTAGAATTTCTTTTTTCCCATTGGCTCCTCCTCAGTATGAACACAAAGTTAATTTCTATTCTTAATTCCTATTTATGCTACATATATGAAGGATGAACGCGAGGAAAGGAGACCATAAAATACTGGCCTATTGCTATTTGTATGCTGCGCTTTGAACAGAAGAGACAAAACTGTCCTTTTTGTGAAATAATACTGGCTGTATCAGTGCCGTCCTCGTGTTTTTATTCAAAAATGTGAGATTTGTTGCCCCGAATGGTGAGAGTAGTTTTTGTTAATGGAAGTCGCAAGAGGTTCTGCCACCTTAAAAACCATAGAATCGTAGAATGGTTAGAATTGGAAGGGACCTTCAAGATCATCGTGTTGCAGCCCCCCTGCCTTGGGCAGGGACGCCTCCACTAGAGCGGGTTGCTCAAAGCCCCGTCCAGCCTGGCCTTAAACACTTCCAGGGATGGGGCATCCACAGCTTCCCCGGGCAACCTGTTCCAGTGCCTCACCACCCTCACGGTAAAGAATTTCCTCCTAATATCTAGTCTGAATCTCCCCTCTTCCGATTTAAAACCGTTACCCCTTGTCCTGTCGCTACCTTTCCCGACAGAGAGTCCCTCTCCGGCTCTCCCGTAGGCTCCCTTCAGATATTGGAAGGCTGCTCTGAGGTCTCCCCGGAGCCTTCTCTTCTCCAGGCTGAACAACCCCAGCTCTCTCAGTCTCTCTTCACAGGGGAGGTGCTCCGTCCCTCCGATGGTTTTCGTGGCCCTCCGCTGGGCCCCTTCCAACAGGTCCACGTCCTTCCCGTGTCGAGGACTCCAAAGCTGGACACCGTACTCCAGGTGGGGTCTCGCGTGCGCAGAGTAGAGGGGGGTAGAATCGCCTCCCGTGACCCGCTGGCCACGCTTCTCTTGATGCAGCCCAGGGTGGGGTTGGCTTTCTGGGCTGCCAGCGCGCGTTGCCGGCTCGTACTGACGTGTAATAATGCTACTGACGTACCCTTACCAGCCTCGTGTTAAAAGAAGCAAGAAGCTGTAATATCCTTAATTTAGACAGTTTTTACGTGAAATGGTGCATCCTCACTGTTTTGTCACTTTCAGGAGCGAGCAATTGACCGAGAGCACGAGAGAGACCTTTTCCAGCAAGAGATAGGGAAGCCGGAACAACAGCTTAAGGTTCCACAAAGGATTCGGCCTGTCAGCGAGCATCAAACCGGAGAGGTAACGCGCGCTATTGCTTGTACTCAAGGGATCTAAATGGTACGCTGACAGCCGTTCGGATACCCTAGGGAAGCTGTTTTATGGTGTCCCTAACCTGCATCCGTTCGCAAGGCAGGAAAGGAAATCCCCCGAGATGAAAGGCTACGGTGTCGGGGGAACGTGGGGAAAGTGTGTTCTGGGTGTTTTTTGAGTCGGTCGGTTGGATGTTTTTAGTAGCAGACACACAGAAGCCTCGTAACTTTCAAAAAGACTCCCTCGCGTAACTTAATTTAGAAAATGGGGTTTTCAAAAGCCCGTGGAAACATTCAGGACTCCTGTAGC
Organism: Numenius arquata; assembly: GCF_964106895.1. Taxonomy (NCBI): domain Eukaryota; kingdom Metazoa; phylum Chordata; class Aves; order Charadriiformes; family Scolopacidae; genus Numenius; species Numenius arquata. The sequence goes on from NW_027414521.1 coordinate 10,369, forward strand.
GATTCCCCCTGCTCTTGCGTCCTTTTGTGACATCCTGTTGGTAGCACGGGTACGGGCACCGCAGGAACGCAGTGACCAAGGGGTCACAGCCGAGACGTAGCGGCGCTCTCTGCGTGCGCCTCCCCGGGAGACGTCTGTCTCCCCTGAAACAATCTGGTGACCGCAGAAGGGCAGCTCGAGGAAGTCACAGCAACCTCTTAGGCCCAGCAAAAGCCAGAAAAGCGACAGCGGTGCAAACGCTGTGTATTGTGAAGCTTTTTGCCTGTTTTGTTTGGTGACCTTTGGGTCAATTAAACTGCATTTTATTTTTTGGTGGGTTTTCTCCTGTCTTGCTTTTAGAGCAAGGCTGATATTTTTGCGTGATTCTCTCGCCCGATTTTCAGTCTTCAGCTTCTTCTCAGGTGGCACTGCGATTTTCAAAGAAAAGCTCTTCCTTTCGGTTCAGTTCAGTTGCTGTCGTTCGGTTCTTAAATGGTAGCAACGTTTAGTATTCTATATTAGATAGTTTATGACCACAGACAGTAATGGGACATACATGGATAGACGTGAAATGTAAGTTGTCAAAATATTTATTGCCCTACAATTCTCGGAGGTAGGGGTGTGTTTCCTGGGGTTTCAAAATCTATTTCACTAAAAAGGTTTGTAACAAATCCTGCAAAGTGTTCAGCCCGTACCGGGCGACCTGGCTGTCGTCAGCCTGTGCGTACAAGGAGTGGTGGGCCATTAGCCGAATGTGTGTTAACCGACACGCGTGGAGCAATTCCGCATCCGTCTGCTTCTGTGGCAAAGCGGGTGCCCGCTCCTGTCCTACGGACACGTTCCACAGAGGGGGGAGGCACAATTAGTTTTCCTGAATCCGGGATGTTCGTTTTGAGTTCGTTTTGTGATGCGTCTCCTCATAATTTGAGGCATGGGCAGCGTGTGAATTCCTAGTTAAAATTCTCACAGTTAAAAAGGCAAAACTTCTCCCGAGAAAAAAAATTTCAAATTTGATTGCATAATGAAACGAGGCCTGTTTTTCTGCACAGAAACGATTTGTGCGAATCGTCCTGAATTACAAGCGTGTATACCCAGATGTGTACACTCCAAGTTGGCAGATAGGCTGCAGCAGCAATGTAAAGCATGCTTTAAGGTGAAAGATGGCTGTAACTGTGATGAAAACTTTAAGGTTCGTACTAGATGCTTTTAAAGTAGGATTTTTCACAGGCAGGCGCAGCGGCAATTTTAGAGCCGAGTGGTGCCGAATATTACCCATTTACAGACAGAATTCTCGGTACTGTCTTAGATTTACATCGAATTTCTATCAAATGAGCCACCTAGCCTTCCTATATAGTATATTTTGGTGCCCCGATATTACTTGGCGTATTTCATAAGTATACCTTTTATGGCCGTTTCTCGTGCTTTTCCGAGAGAGCTGCTTTACTTTTTCATAGTTGCACGGTTTTTGAATGCCTCTTCTGCCTTTCAGATCTTCTCTTTCTCCTACGCCTTAAATACTCGTACAAGAACAGGCAGAAAATGTTATGTGCAGCTGTAACGTGCTTTGGGGTTTTTTTTGGTAGGATGAAATGGAAATACTGGGACTGGCGATCCAGAAGTCTGAAGAAGCCACCGTAAAGGACCGTCCCAGTGACTACCGTCGAGTTAGGATTATTAAAAGCACCAAAGCGACACGCTCGTAGAGATGGGGACTACCTCTGGACACGTGTTAATCCCGGTCAGGTGTCCTCGGGATACAGATGGTCTGCGCTTCCTGCTCTGACAAGACAGAAGCGATGAGCTTCAGGATGAGCTCCTGAAGACAAGAAAGAGGCCAGGTGCCGGGGTTCTTGTCTCTTTGTTTGTTTGTTTGTTTGTTTGTTTGTTTTGGGCGGGGGGTGGCGGGCGGGCGGGCGTGTGGCTTCCAAAACAGGGTGCGCGGTTGACTGCAGGTGGCAGCCTGCAGAGCTCTTTTGCTGCCTGACCTCGCCTTTTCTTTGTCACTCCTCTTTCATGGCATCTGCGCTGAAAGCCGGGGCGGTCAACGAAGAGACGTGGACAAAACGGGACGAACCGGCGCCGCTTCTGCCTGTTTTCCAGGCTTTGCCACGAACCAAGGAGCATCATCAGCCTCGTCACTGGTGGCGGCGAGTCCTGAGGTGGCTTAGGTGAGTCGAGCCTTCCAGGAACGTCCGTTGTCCGTAGCCTACGGCGTGTCATTTGGACGTCAGTCGGAAGGAGGTTTCCCTTTCTGAAAGGGCACCGGTTTCTCGTGCCAAGCGGTTGCCTCTCCTGAAGTTCCCACGAGAGGGGATCCTCGGAGACGATGCGCTGGGCAGCAGAAGTCATCAGCGAGGAGACGTCGCGCGCTCTATTAAATAGGGACAAAAAGAAAGACGATGTCCTTCCAAAGGCCCGAGCGCGGCACCTCTTCCGACGGCCGATGGCATGGCCGGCCTTTGGGCTCTGGGTCCCCCGTAACAGCGGGGACACGGCCAAACCCTGTTCCTCTGCGTGTTCGGCACAGCCAAAAGCCTTGGCCGGTCCGCCGGTCGTTTTCGGTAGCCTGGTGGATCGCGGCACCGGGGATTGGATTTCCCCCCGCCAAAAGTACAGCCGTTTGGGGAATCTCTTACCTTCCTGGTTTTTTCTATCGTAAAGGAGACTTTAAAAAAAGGGTTAAAGTCGTATAACGTGCAAACTGACTTGCAGGCTTTAAACGGCAACCGTCCACCGGCTGTAGCCTACAGCGTCTTAGGCGTCCCTAAGCGGCGAGGTATTTGTTCCAAATCTTTGAAAAGAGAGGCGACTGAAGGTAACGGGTTGGGTTTTTGGTTGGGTTTTTTTTCTAGTTTTTTTGTTTTTTGTTTTTCCCCCCCCTTTTCTTTAGGCGGAGCGCTCTGAAGAACCTGATTTCTGCCTGGCTTTCAGCGTCGCGTTTCCCCGGCAGTGCGGTAGCATCTCTCTCGGGCAGTGCCGCCGGCCAGATGTCCCTCCTCCTTGGGTAGGAGAGAAAGCAGCCCCCGGTCAAATGACAACTGCGCGTTCTGGAGACGGAGAGCGCAACGGTGGGGGTTCGGAGCTGTGCCAGTTGAATTAGCGCCGAAGAAAAAGTCCGAGGCTTTTCTAGCGTGAGTATTTTTCTTGGCCGTATCTAAACGCGCGCAGAGCTTTCCAGCGGCAGGGAAAGGGAAGGGAGGAGGCGCTTCCCCCCAGCGGGCGGAGGGTTTGTTCCGCTGTTAGGCTGAGAAGGTGTTGCAAGTGGCACGGGTCAGTCTGAATAGGGACCTGAAGCGTCGGGATGGCTCCGGCTTTGGCAGGCCGTGCCGTCTTTGGAGCGGAGCTGTTTCCCCGCAATCCTCCTGTAGCTCAGCTCCTGTCCTGTCCCTCGGCCGGAGGGAATTCCTCTACTCTCTTCGGTGCTCTTTCGTTTGATGATGCTGATCTCCGGTTGGGGTTTGCTGTTTGTTTTGCAGGTGCCTCGTTGTCCGCGTCTCGTGCTGCTCGACAGATGCCCCGGCCCGGGTTTGCAGCCGGTGGTGGAGCCGCCTGAGGGGAAGGGGCCAGCCCTGGGTCTGGTCGTTCGGTGCATTTTTTGGGGCGAATTAAAAAAACCGGGGGGTGTGTGTGTGGGGGGGTGGTGGTGTGATGATGTCATTTGGGGCAGCCGGATGTCAGCGGGGGAGCGACGGTGCGGCGGAGGAGCAGGTGAGTGGGGGTTAAGTGGGGTTCCCCCCACAAGAGGGTGGGTCACGGCCCCCAAACGCCTGAAAACTTGGTGCGGGGCAGGTGGTTGGGGTTTTGGGCGGTGGTGTTTAAAAAATGTTAAAAGCTGTATATGCGGGGGTGAGGCATTGGAGTAGAGAACAATCTCTCATTTTTCTGTGTGTTGAAAAATAATATTCCCTTACGTATATAAAAGGAGTTCCAAATACCAACCCGTATCTCTAAAGATTCTGTATTATTTAATGGGAGTTTAGACGACGGAAAGATTTTTTTAAAAGATTTATTTATAAAGAGAGATTGAAGCGTCAAAGCGGATGTCTGGACAGGTCGCTAGTCCAATTGGATGTTGTCTATCTATCGTGCGTGTTAATCTGTAAGTCTAAACAGATGTGACTCTTAGCAGACGTTCTGTCGAAGTGTATCAAGAGCATCCGTTTTCCCTAAGTCTTACCCACGGGTCGGTCAGTGCGGAGGCGTAAACGCCTGTGCTGTAGATGGTTCCAGACTGCAAAGAGAGCCTATCGCTAGAAGGGATTTCCAAACTGGCCCTCCCCTCTGCTCTCTCTTGCCGGCGTCCAAGCGCTTTCAAAAGCGCTTTAAGCAGGAGTGTTGATTCCCAGGAGGATAGGGAAGCTCTACAGAGAGACTTAGGTAGATTGGATCGTTGGGCCAACATCAGTGGTATGAGTTTCAAGAAGGGCAAGTGCCAGGTTCTGCGCGTGGGCCACAATAACCCCGAGCAGCGCTACAGGCTTGGGGAAACGTGGCTGGAAAACCACCTGGAAGAAAGAGACCTGGGGGTGCTAATGGACAAGCGGCTGAACGTGAGCCGGCAGTGTGCCCAGGTGGCCACGAAAGCCAACGGCATCCTGGCTTGTATTAGAAACAGCGTGAGCAGCAGAAGTAGGGAGGCGATTGTGCCCCTGTACTCGGCACTGGTGAGGCCGCACCTGGAGTATTGCGTCCGGTTTTGGGCACCTCAATCCAAGAGAGATGTCGAGGTGCTGGAGCGAGTGCAGAGGAGGGCAACGAAGCTGGTGAAGGGCCTGGAAAACAAATCCTATGAAGAGCGGTTGAAGGAGCTGGGACTGTTTAGTATGAGGAAGAGGGGGCTGAGGGGAGACCTCGTCACTCTCTTAACACTACTTGAAAGGACACTGTAGAGAGGTCGGTGCTGGTCTCCTGGCACAGGTAGGTAACGACAGAACGAGAGGGAACGGCTTCAAGCTCCAACAGGGTAGGTTTAGACTGGACATTAGGAAAGAATGTTTCACAGAGGGAGTGGTCGGGCATTGGAACAGGCTACCCAGGGAGGTGGTCGAGTCACCATCCCTGGATGTGTTTAAGAACCGTCGAGATGTGGTGTTGGGGGATATGGTGTAGGGGAGAACTTTGTAGAGTAGGGTAGATGGTTGGACTCGATGATCCCAAGGGTCTCTTGCAACCTAGACGATTCTATGATTCTATGAAAAGCAGCCCCTTCCCCCGTTTCCCCTCCCGCCCTGGGGAGCTGGATCGGTGCAGCGGGACAGGAGGAAAAAAACCCAGCCCCGTTTTCCCGCAGGGACGCAAAGCTCCCCGATGTCTCTGTGGTGGATAAGGCGGCACCCCCGCCTGCCTTCCTGGACGCCGGCGGACTGGCTGCTGTCGCCCCCACGGCCCCCGGGGCCACGCGCAGAGCGCCGCGGCGTCCCTGGGGCTGGTTGCGGGGCGAACACCGGAGGTTTTTGGCGCCGAGGCGACGGCTGCGGCTGCCCGGACTGCGAGCGGGGACAGGGCAGAGAGCGGGAAGGCCTGCCCGCCGGTAAGTGGTCACGGTCCCTGGGTGGAGGGAAGCGGGCTGAGAGCGGTCACCGCTCATGGCCCCGGTGAGGTCTCAGAGGGGGACAAGGAAGGGGGCGTGGGCGTGGGCGCTGTCCGGCTGCCCGGTGCTTTCCGGCCGCTGCGGACCGGTCCGCAGCGATTTCTGGGCTGGCCGCCGTTTTCCCCCGGCCCCCTCCGGTTCCGGAGCGGCTCGGCCCGCCCATACCGCGCGCCCATTGGTCGCGGTGCCGTAAGCGGCGTCCGTCCTCTAGGAGCCCCCGTCCCATTGGTCGATCGCGCCGTCAATCTCCAGCGCCTCCCAGTCCGGCCAATCGGAGCGCGGCAGGCGATCCGACCAATCGGAGCGGGGCGGTCGCGTTGTGATTGGCTCGTCCTCCTGTCAATCCGCCCGGGGGCGGTTGCCATGGTGAGGAAGCCCCGCCTGGTCGCGCATGCGCAGTAGTAAGGACGGCGCCGCCCTCACTACTGCGCATGCGCCACCGGGCGGGGCGTCCTCACCATGGCAACCGCCCCCTGGCGGATTGACAGGAGGACGAGCCAATCACAGCGCGACCGCCGCGCTCCGATTGGTCGGATCGCCTGCCGCGCTCCGATTGGCCGGGGTGGGAGGCGCTGAAGATTGACGGCGCGACCGACCAATGGGACGGGCTCCCCGAGGACGGAAGCCGCTTCCGGCGCCGTGACCAATGGGCGCGCCGCATGGGCGGGCCGAGCCGCTCCGGAAGCGGAGGGGGCCGGGGGAAAATGGCGGCGCGCGCGGAAGCGGCTGCGGCGCGGCGCGGACCGGACCGCACCGCACCGCACCGCACCGGACCGGCGCGGGCGGAAAGCACCGGGCAGCCGGACAGCGTCGCGGTGCCGCTGGGCAGCGTCGCGAGGCAGCTGGACAGCGTCGAGGCCAGCGGGGGGGCGCGGGGAAGGCGGCCGGGGTCCCGAGGCGGCTCCGAGGGGAGACGGCGTTGCGGGGGGGCGGGCTGAGGCGTCTGGGGAGGTGCTCGCGGCTCCCGGGGCTGGCAAACGGGCTCGCGTGGCTGGTGTTGGGGCTTCAGCCGGAGAGGGAGTCGTGTGGCTTTGGGCTGAGGGGCGGGGGTGGAGTCCGGCGTTTTGGGGACTTGCGCAGAGGCTCAGCGGCTGGGTTTTGGGGCTCGGAAGGGGGCAGTAAGTGATGCGGTTTGGGGGCGGAGAGCAGAAGCCGTTTTGGCTGGTTCTGCAGGGGGGGTGGGCAGGAGGGCGTTGGGGGCTGCGGGGGAAAGCAGGGGCTGGGCGGGCTGCGGGGTGCTCAAACAGCAGGTGAGGTTTTCAAATCTGCAACTTGTAACTGTTGCAGCTTTATTCTGGCTTCCTCCATTTTTGCAAAAGCTTCTGTTGCTAGACAGAGCATTCCTCTGTGTATCAGCTACTTGAGCTAGTTTATTTCAATGCGTCTGATCAGGTTTGTCTGTTCAGCAAAGTGGCATTTAAAGGTGACGTTTCACCGGATGCCAGCGGCTGTGCCTTATTTCCAGTATAAAGATGTATTCCCCAAATATCAGAGTGGGATATAACAACTGCAGCTGGTCAAAAGTAACACTGAAATGCAAAATTTAGAATTTCTTTTTTCCCATTGGCTCCTCCTCAGTATGAACACAAAGTTAATTTCTATTCTTAATTCCTATTTATGCTACATATATGAAGGATGAACGCGAGGAAAGGAGACCATAAAATACTGGCCTATTGCTATTTGTATGCTGTGCTTTGAACAGAAGAGACAAAACTGTCCTTTTTGTGAAATAATACTGGCTGTATCAGTGCCGTCCTCGTGTTTTTATTCAAAAATGTGAGATTTGTTGCCCCGAATGGTGAGAGTAGTTTTTGTTAATGGAAGTCGCAAGAGGTTCTGCCACCTTAAAAACCATAGAATCGTAGAATGGTTAGAATTGGAAGGGACCTTCAAGATCATCGTGTTGCAGCCCCCCTGCCTTGGGCAGGGACGCCTCCACTAGAGCGGGTTGCTCAAAGCCCCGTCCAGCCTGGCCTTAAACACTTCCAGGGATGGGGCATCCACAGCTTCCCCGGGCAACCTGTTCCAGTGCCTCACCACCCTCACGGTAAAGAATTTCCTCCTAATATCTAGTCTGAATCTCCCCTCTTCCGATTTAAAATCGTTACCCCTTGTCCTGTCGCTACCTTTCCCGACAGAGAGTCCCTCTCCGGCTCTCCCGTAGGCTCCCTTCAGATATTGGAAGGCTGCTCTGAGGTCTCCCCGGAGCCTTCTCTTCTCCAGGCTGAACAACCCCAGCTCTCTCAGTCTCTCTTCACAGGGGAGGTGCTCCGTCCCTCCGATGGTTTTCGTGGCCCTCCGCTGGGCCCCTTCCAACAGGTCCACGTCCTTCCCGTGTCGAGGACTCCAAAGCTGGACACCGTACTCCAGGTGGGGTCTCGCGTGCGCAGAGTAGAGGGGGGTAGAATCGCCTCCCGTGACCCGCTGGCCACGCTTCTCTTGATGCAGCCCAGGGTGGGGTTGGCTTTCTGGGCTGCCAGCGCGCGTTGCCGGCTCGTACTGACGTGTAATAATGCTACTGACGTACCCTTACCAGCCTCGTGTTAAAAGAAGCAAGAAGCTGTAATATCCTTAATTTAGACAGTTTTTACGTGAAATGGTGCATCCTCACTGTTTTGTCACTTTCAGGAGCGAGCAATTGACCGAGAGCACGAGAGAGACCTTTTCCAGCAAGAGATAGGGAAGCCGGAACAACAGCTTAAGGTTCCACAAAGGATTCGGCCTGTCAGCGAGCATCAAACCGGAGAGGTAACGCGCGCTATTGCTTGTACTCAAGGGATCTAAATGGTACGCTGACAGCCGTTCGGATACCCTAGGGAAGCTGTTTTATGGTGTCCCTAACCTGCATCCGTTCGCAAGGCAGGAAAGGAAATCCCCCGAGATGAAAGGCTACGGTGTCGGGGGAACGTGGGGAAAGTGTGTTCTGGGTGTTTTTTGAGTCGGTCGGTTGGATGTTTTTAGTAGCAGACACACAGAAGCCTCGTAACTTTCAAAAAGACTCCCTCGCGTAACTTAATTTAGAAAATGGGGTTTTCAAAAGCCCGTGGAAACATTCAGGACTCCTGTAGCGATTCCCCCTGCTCTTGCGTCCTTTTGTGACATCCTGTTGGTAGCACGGGTACGGGCACCGCAGGAACGCGGTGACCAAGGGGTCACAGCCGAGACGTAGCGGCGCTCTCTGCGTGCGCCTCCCCGGGAGACGTCTGTCTCCCCTGAAACAATCTGGTGACCGCAGAAGGGCAGCTCGAGGAAGTCACAGCAACCTCTTAGGCCCAGCAAAAGCCAGAAAAGCGACAGCGGTGCAAACGCTGTGTGTTGTGAAGCTTTTTGCCTGTCTTGTTTGGTGACCTTTGGGTCAATTGAACTGCATTTTATTTTTTGGTGGGTTTTCTCCTGTCTTGCTTTTAGAGCAAGGCTGATATTTTTGCGTGATTCTCTCGCCCGATTTTCAGTCTTCAGCTTCTTCTCAGGTGGCACTGCGATTTTCAAAGAAAAGCTCTTCCTTTCGGTTCAGTTCAGTTGCTGTCGTTCGGTTCTTAAATGGTAGCAACGTTTAGTATTCTATATTAGATAGTTTATGACCACAGACAGTAATGGGACATACATGGATAGACGTGAAATGTAAGTTGTCAAAATATTTATTGCCTTACAATTCTCGGAGGTAGGGGTGTGTTTCCTGGGGTTTCAAAATCTATTTCACTAAAAAGGTTTGTAACAAATCCTGCAAAGTGTTCAGCCCGTACCGGGCGACCTGGCTGTCGTCAGCCTCTGCGTACAAGGAGTGGTGGGCCATTAGCCGAATGTGTGTTAACCGACACGCGTGGAGCAATTCCGCATCCGTCTGCTTCTGTGGCAAAGCGGGTGCCCGCTCCTGTCCTACGGACACGTTCCACAGAGGGGGGAGGCACAATTAGTTTTCCTGAATCCGGGATGTTCGTTTTGAGTTCGTTTTGTGATGCGTCTCCTCATAATTTGAGGCATGGGTAGCGTGTGAATTCCTAGTTAAAATTCTCACAGTTAAAAAGGCAAAACTTCTCCCGAGAAAAAAAATTTCAAATTTGATTGCATAATGAAACGAGGCCTGTTTTTCTGCACAGAAACGATTTGTGCGAATCGTCCTGAATTACAAGCGTGTATACCCAGATGTGTACACTCCAAGTTGGCAGATAGGCTGCAGCAGCAATGTAAAGCATGCTTTAAGGTGAAAGATGGCTGTAACTGTGATGAAAACTTTAAGGTTCGTACTAGATGCTTTTAAAGTAGGATTTTTCACAGGCAGGCGCAGCGGCAATTTTAGAGCCGAGTGGTGCCGAATATTACCCATTTACAGACAGAATTCTCGGTACTGTCTTAGATTTACATCGAATTTCTATCAAATGAGCCACCTAGCCTTCCTATATAGTATATTTTGGTGCCCCGATATTACTTGGCGTATTTCATAAGTATACCTTTTATGGCCGTTTCTCGTGCTTTTCCGAGAGAGCTGCTTTACTTTTTCATAGTTGCACGGTTTTTGAATGCCTCTTCTGCCTTTCAGATCTTCTCTTTCTCCTACGCCTTAAATACTCGTACAAGAACAGGCAGAAAATGTTATGTGCAGCTGTAACGTGCTTTGGGGTTTTTTTTGGTAGGATGAAATGGAAATACTGGGACTGGCGATCCAGAAGTCTGAAGAAGCCACCGTAAAGGACCGTCCCAGTGACTACCGTCGAGTTAGGATTATTAAAAGCACCAAAGCGACACGCTCGTAGAGATGGGGACTACCTCTGGACACGTGTTAATCCCGGTCAGGTGTCCTCGGGATACAGATGGTCTGCGCTTCCTGCTCTGACAAGACAGAAGCGATGAGCTTCAGGATGAGCTCCTGAAGACAAGAAAGAGGCCAGGTGCCGGGGTTCTTGTCTCTTTGTTTGTTTGTTTGTTTGTTTGTTTGTTTTGGGCGGGGGGTGGCGGGCGGGCGGGCGTGTGGCTTCCAAAACAGGGTGCGCGGTTGACTGCAGGTGGCAGCCTGCAGAGCTCTTTTGCTGCCTGACCTCGCCTTTTCTTTGTCACTCCTCTTTCATGGCATCTGCGCTGAAAGCCGGGGCGGTCAACGAAGAGACGTGGACAAAACGGGACGAACCGGCGCCGCTTCTGCCTGTTTTCCAGGCTTTGCCACGAACCAAGGAGCATCATCAGCCTCGTCACTGGTGGCGGCGAGTCCTGAGGTGGCTTAGGTGAGTCGAGCCTTCCAGGAACGTCCGTTGTCCGTAGCCTACGGCGTGTCATTTGGACGTCAGTCGGAAGGAGGTTTCCCTTTCTGAAAGGGCACCGGTTTCTCGTGCCAAGCGGTTGCCTCTCCTGAAGTTCCCACGAGAGGGGATCCTCGGAGACGATGCGCTGGGCAGCAGAAGTCATCAGCGAGGAGACGTCGCGCGCTCTATTAAATAGGGACAAAAAGAAAGACGATGTCCTTCCAAAGGCCCGAGCGCGGCACCTCTTCCGACGGCCGATGGCATGGCCGGCCTTTGGGCTCTGGGTCCCCCGTAACAGCGGGGACACGGCCAAACCCTGTTCCTCTGCGTGTTCGGCACAGCCAAAAGCCTTGGCCGGTCCGCCGGTCGTTTTCGGTAGCCTGGTGGATCGCGGCACCGGGGATTGGATTTCCCCCCGCCAAAAGTACAGCCGTTTGGGGAATCTCTTACCTTCCTGGTTTTTTCTATCGTAAAGGAGACTTTAAAAAAAGGGTTAAAGTCGTATAACGTGCAAACTGACTTGCAGGCTTTAAACGGCAACCGTCCACCGGCTGTAGCCTACAGCGTCTTAGGCGTCCCTAAGCGGCGAGGTATTTGTTCCAAATCTTTGAAAAGAGAGGCGACTGAAGGTAACGGGTTGGGTTTTTGGTTGGGTTTTTTTTCTAGTTTTTTTGTTTTTTGTTTTTCCCCCCCCTTTTCTTTAGGCGGAGCGCTCTGAAGAACCTGATTTCTGCCTGGCTTTCAGCGTCGCGTTTCCCCGGCAGTGCGGTAGCATCTCTCTCGGGCAGTGCCGCCGGCCAGATGTCCCTCCTCCTTGGGTAGGAGAGAAAGCAGCCCCCGGTCAAATGACAACTGCGCGTTCTGGAGACGGAGAGCGCAACGGTGGGGGTTCGGAGCTGTGCCAGTTGAATTAGCGCCGAAGAAAAAGTCCGAGGCTTTTCTAGCGTGAGTATTTTTCTTGGCCGTATCTAAACGCGCGCAGAGCTTTCCAGCGGCAGGGAAAGGGAAGGGAGGAGGCGCTTCCCCCCAGCGGGCGGAGGGTTTGTTCCGCTGTTAGGCTGAGAAGGTGTTGCAAGTGGCACGGGTCAGTCTGAATAGGGACCTGAAGCGTCGGGATGGCTCCGGCTTTGGCAGGCCGTGCCGTCTTTGGAGCGGAGCTGTTTCCCCGCAATCCTCCTGTAGCTCAGCTCCTGTCCTGTCCCTCGGCCGGAGGGAATTCCTCTACTCTCTTCGGTGCTCTTTCGTTTGATGATGCTGATCTCCGGTTGGGGTTTGCTGTTTGTTTTGCAGGTGCCTCGTTGTCCGCGTCTCGTGCTGCTCGACAGATGCCCCGGCCCGGGTTTGCAGCCGGTGGTGGAGCCGCCTGAGGGGAAGGGGCCAGCCCTGGGTCTGGTCGTTCGGTGCATTTTTTGGGGCGAATTAAAAAAACCGGGGGGTGTGTGTGTGGGGGGGTGGTGGTGTGATGATGTCATTTGGGGCAGCCGGATGTCAGCGGGGGAGCGACGGTGCGGCGGAGGAGCAGGTGAGTGGGGGTTAAGTGGGGTTCCCCCCACAAGAGGGTGGGTCACGGCCCCCAAACGCCTGAAAACTTGGTGCGGGGCAGGTGGTTGGGGTTTTGGGCGGTGGTGTTTAAAAAATGTTAAAAGCTGTATATGCGGGGGTGAGGCATTGGAGTAGAGAACAATCTCTCATTTTTCTGTGTGTTGAAAAATAATATTCCCTTACGTATATAAAAGGAGTTCCAAATACCAACCCGTATCTCTAAAGATTCTGTATTATTTAATGGGAGTTTAGACGACGGAAAGATTTTTTTAAAAGATTTATTTATAAAGAGAGATTGAAGCGTCAAAGCGGATGTCTGGACAGGTCGCTAGTCCAATTGGATGTTGTCTATCTATCGTGCGTGTTAATCTGTAAGTCTAAACAGATGTGACTCTTAGCAGACGTTCTGTCGAAGTGTATCAAGAGCATCCGTTTTCCCTAAGTCTTACCCACGGGTCGGTCAGTGCGGAGGCGTAAACGCCTGTGCTGTAGATGGTTCCAGACTGCAAAGAGAGCCTATCGCTAGAAGGGATTTCCAAACTGGCCCTCCCCTCTGCTCTCTCTTGCCGGCGTCCAAGCGCTTTCAAAAGCGCTTTAAGCAGGAGTGTTGATTCCCAGGAGGATAGGGAAGCTCTACAGAGAGACTTAGGTAGATTGGATCGTTGGGCCAACATCAGTGGTATGAGTTTCAAGAAGGGCAAGTGCCAGGTTCTGCGCGTGGGCCACAATAACCCCGAGCAGCGCTACAGGCTTGGGGAAACGTGGCTGGAAAACCACCTGGAAGAAAGAGACCTGGGGGTGCTAATGGACAAGCGGCTGAACGTGAGCCGGCAGTGTGCCCAGGTGGCCACGAAAGCCAACGGCATCCTGGCTTGTATTAGAAACAGCGTGAGCAGCAGAAGTAGGGAGGCGATTGTGCCCCTGTACTCGGCACTGGTGAGGCCACACCTGGAGTATTGCGTCCGGTTTTGGGCACCTCAATCCAAGAGAGATGTCGAGGTGCTGGAGCGAGTGCAGAGGAGGGCAACGAAGCTGGTGAAGGGCCTGGAAAACAAATCCTGTGAAGAGCGGTTGAAGGAGCTGGGACTGTTTAGTATGAGGAAGAGGGGGCTGAGGGGAGACCTCGTCACTCTCTTAACACTACTTGAAAGGACACTGTAGAGAGGTCGGTGCTGGTCTCCTGGCACAGGTAGGTAACGACAGAACGAGAGGGAACGGCTTCAAGCTCCAACAGGGTAGGTTTAGACTGGACATTAGGAAAGAATGTTTCACAGAGGGAGTGGTCGGGCATTGGAACAGGCTACCCAGGGAGGTGGTCGAGTCACCATCCCTGGATGTGTTTAAGAACCGTCGAGATGTGGTGTTGGGGGATATGGTGTAGGGGAGAACTTTGTAGAGTAGGGTAGATGGTTGGACTCGATGATGCCAAGGGTCTCTTGCAACCTAGACGATTCTATGATTCTATGAAAAGCAGCCCCTTCCCCCGTTTCCCCTCCCGCCCTGGGGAGCTGGATCGGTGCAGCGGGACAGGAGGAAAAAAACCCAGCCCCGTTTTCCTGCAGGGACGCAAAGCTCCCCGATGTCTCTGTGGTGGATAAGGCGGCACCCCCGCCTGCCTTCCTGGACGCCGGCGGACTGGCTGCTGTCGCCCCCACGGCCCCCGGGGCCACGCGCAGAGCGCCGCGGCGTCCCTGGGGCTGGTTGCGGGGCGAACACCGGAGGTTTTTGGCGCCGAGGCGACGGCTGCGGCTGCCCGGACTGCGAGCGGGGACAGGGCAGAGAGCGGGAAGGCCTGCCCGCCGGTAAGTGGTCACGGTCCCTGGGTGGAGGGAAGCGGGCTGAGAGCGGTCACCGCTCATGGCCCCGGTGAGGTCTCAGAGGGGGACAAGGAAGGGGGCGTGGGCGTGGGCGCTGTCCGGCTGCCCGGTGCTTTCCGGCCGCTGCGGACCGGTCCGCAGCGATTTCTGGGCTGGCCGCCGTTTTCCCCCGGCCCCCTCCGGTTCCGGAGCGGCTCGGCCCGCCCATACCGCGCGCCCATTGGTCGCGGTGCCGTAAGCGGCGTCCGTCCTCTAGGAGCCCCCGTCCCATTGGTCGATCGCGCCGTCAATCTCCAGCGCCTCCCAGTCCGGCCAATCGGAGCGCGGCAGGCGATCCGACCAATCGGAGCGGGGCGGTCGCGTTGTGATTGGCTCGTCCTCCTGTCAATCCGCCAGGGGGCGGTTGCCATGGTGAGGACGCCCCGCCCGGTGGCGCATGCGCAGTAGTGAGGGCGGCGCCGTCCTTACTACTGCGCATGCGCTACAGGGCGGGGCTTCCTCACCATGGCAACCGCCCCCGGGCGGATTGACAGGAGGACGAGCCAATCACAGCGCGACCGCCGCGCTCCGATTGGTCGGATCGCCTGCCGCGCTCCGATTGGCCGGGGTGGGAGGCGCTGAAGATTGACGGCGCGACCGACCAATGGGACGGGCTCCCCGAGGACGGAAGCCGCTTCCGGCGCCGTGACCAATGGGCGCGCCGCATGGGCGGGCCGAGCCGCTCCGGAAGCGGAGGGGGCCGGGGGAAAATGGCGGCGCGCGCGGAAGCGGCTGCGGCGCGGCGCGGACCGGACCGCACCGCACCGCACCGGACCGGCGCGGGCGGAAAGCACCGGGCAGCCGGACAGCGTCGCGGTGCCGCTGGGCAGCGTCGCGAGGCAGCTGGACAGCGTCGAGGCCAGCGGGGGGGCGCGGGGAAGGCGGCCGGGGTCCCGAGGCGGCTCCGAGGGGAGACGGCGTTGCGGGGGGGCGGGCTGAGGCGTCTGGGGAGGTGCTCGCGGCTCCCGGGGCTGGCAAACGGGCTCGCGTGGCTGGTGTTGGGGCTTCAGCCGGAGAGGGAGTCGTGTGGCTTTGGGCTGAGGGGCGGGGGTGGAGTCCGGCGTTTTGGGGACTTGCGCAGAGGCTCAGCGGCTGGGTTTTGGGGCTCGGAAGGGGGCAGTAAGTGATGCGGTTTGGGGGCGGAGAGCAGAAGCCGTTTTGGCTGGTTCTGCAGGGGGGGTGGGCAGGAGGGCGTTGGGGGCTGCGGGGGAAAGCAGGGGCTGGGCGGGCTGCGGGGTGCTCAAACAGCAGGTGAGGTTTTCAAATCTGCAACTTGTAACTGTTGCAGCTTTATTCTGGCTTCCTCCATTTTTGCAAAAGCTTCTGTTGCTAGACAGAGCATTCCTCTGTGTATCAGCTACTTGAGCTAGTTTATTTCAATGCGTCTGATCAGGTTTGTCTGTTCAGCAAAGTGGCATTTAAAGGTGACGTTTCACCGGATGCCAGCGGCTGTGCCTTATTTCCAGTATAAAGATGTATTCCCCAAATATCAGAGTGGGATATAACAACTGCAGCTGGTCAAAAGTAACACTGAAATGCAAAATTTAGAATTTCTTTTTTCCCATTGGCTCCTCCTCAGTATGAACACAAAGTTAATTTCTATTCTTAATTCCTATTTATGCTACATATATGAAGGATGAACGCGAGGAAAGGAGACCATAAAATACTGGCCTATTGCTATTTGTATGCTGCGCTTTGAACAGAAGAGACAAAACTGTCCTTTTTGTGAAATAATACTGGCTGTATCAGTGCCGTCCTCGTGTTTTTATTCAAAAATGTGAGATTTGTTGCCCCGAATGGTGAGAGTAGTTTTTGTTAATGGAAGTCGCAAGAGGTTCTGCCACCTTAAAAACCATAGAATCGTAGAATGGTTAGAATTGGAAGGGACCTTCAAGATCATCGTGTTGCAGCCCCCCTGCCTTGGGCAGGGACGCCTCCACTAGAGCGGGTTGCTCAAAGCCCCGTCCAGCCTGGCCTTAAACACTTCCAGGGATGGGGCATCCACAGCTTCCCCGGGCAACCTGTTCCAGTGCCTCACCACCCTCACGGTAAAGAATTTCCTCCTAATATCTAGTCTGAATCTCCCCTCTTCCGATTTAAAACCGTTACCCCTTGTCCTGTCGCTACCTTTCCCGACAGAGAGTCCCTCTCCGGCTCTCCCGTAGGCTCCCTTCAGATATTGGAAGGCTGCTCTGAGGTCTCCCCGGAGCCTTCTCTTCTCCAGGCTGAACAACCCCAGCTCTCTCAGTCTCTCTTCACAGGGGAGGTGCTCCGTCCCTCCGATGGTTTTCGTGGCCCTCCGCTGGGCCCCTTCCAACAGGTCCACGTCCTTCCCGTGTCGAGGACTCCAAAGCTGGACACCGTACTCCAGGTGGGGTCTCGCGTGCGCAGAGTAGAGGGGGGTAGAATCGCCTCCCGTGACCCGCTGGCCACGCTTCTCTTGATGCAGCCCAGGGTGGGGTTGGCTTTCTGGGCTGCCAGCGCGCGTTGCCGGCTCGTACTGACGTGTAATAATGCTACTGACGTACCCTTACCAGCCTCGTGTTAAAAGAAGCAAGAAGCTGTAATATCCTTAATTTAGACAGTTTTTACGTGAAATGGTGCATCCTCACTGTTTTGTCACTTTCAGGAGCGAGCAATTGACCGAGAGCACGAGAGAGACCTTTTCCAGCAAGAGATAGGGAAGCCGGAACAACAGCTTAAGGTTCCACAAAGGATTCGGCCTGTCAGCGAGCATCAAACCGGAGAGGTAACGCGCGCTATTGCTTGTACTCAAGGGATCTAAATGGTACGCTGACAGCCGTTCGGATACCCTAGGGAAGCTGTCTTATGGTGTCCCTAACCTGCATCCGTTCGCAAGGCAGGAAAGGAAATCCCCCGAGATGAAAGGCTACGGTGTCGGGGGAACGTGGGGAAAGTGTGTTCTGGGTGTTTTTTGAGTCGGTCGGTTGGATGTTTTTAGTAGCAGACACACAGAAGCCTCGTAACTTTCAAAAAGACTCCCTCGCGTAACTTAATTTAGAAAATGGGGTTTTCAAAAGCCCGTGGAAACATTCAGGACTCCTGTAGCGATTCCCCCTGCTCTTGCGTCCTTTTGTGACATCCTGTTGGTAGCACGGGTACGGGCACCGCAGGAACGCAGTGACCAAGGGGTCACAGCCGAGACGTAGCGGCGCTCTCTGCGTGCGCCTCCCCGGGAGACGTCTGTCTCCCCTGAAACAATCTGGTGACCGCAGAAGGGCAGCTCGAGGAAGTCACAGCAACCTCTTAGGCCCAGCAAAAGCCAGAAAAGCGACAGCGGTGCAAACGCTGTGTATTGTGAAGCTTTTTGCCTGTTTTGTTTGGTGACCTTTGGGTCAATTGAACTGCATTTTATTTTTTGGTGGGTTTTCTCCTGTCTTGCTTTTAGAGCAAGGCTGATATTTTTGCGTGATTCTCTCGCCCGATTTTCAGTCTTCAGCTTCTTCTCAGGTGGCACTGCGATTTTCAAAGAAAAGCTCTTCCTTTCGGTTCAGTTCAGTTGCTGTCGTTCGGTTCTTAAATGGTAGCAACGTTTAGTATTCTATATTAGATAGTTTATGACCACAGACAGTAATGGGACATACATGGATAGACGTGAAATGTAAGTTGTCAAAATATTTATTGCCCTACAATTCTCGGAGGTAGGGGTGTGTTTCCTGGGGTTTCAAAATCTATTTCACTAAAAAGGTTTGTAACAAATCCTGCAAAGTGTTCAGCCCGTACCGGGCGACCTGGCTGTCGTCAGCCTGTGCGTACAAGGAGTGGTGGGCCATTAGCCGAATGTGTGTTAACCGACACGCGTGGAGCAATTCCGCATCCGTCTGCTTCTGTGGCAAAGCGGGTGCCCGCTCCTGTCCTACGGACACGTTCCACAGAGGGGGGAGGCACAATTAGTTTTCCTGAATCCGGGATGTTCGTTTTGAGTTTGTTTTGTGATGCGTCTCCTCATAATTTGAGGCATGGGCAGCGTGTGAATTCCTAGTTAAAATTCTCACAGTTAAAAAGGCAAAACTTCTCCCGAGAAAAAAAATTTCAAATTTGATTGCATAATGAAACGAGGCCTGTTTTTCTGCACAGAAACGATTTGTGCGAATCGTCCTGAATTACAAGCGTGTATACCCAGATGTGTACACTCCAAGTTGGCAGATAGGCTGCAGCAGCAATGTAAAGCATGCTTTAAGGTGAAAGATGGCTGTAACTGTGATGAAAACTTTAAGGTTCGTACTAGATGCTTTTAAAGTAGGATTTTTCACAGGCAGGCGCAGCGGCAATTTTAGAGCCGAGTGGTGCCGAATATTACCCATTTACAGACAGAATTCTCGGTACTGTCTTAGATTTACATCGAATTTCTATCAAATGAGCCACCTAGCCTTCCTATATAGTATATTTTGGTGCCCCGATATTACTTGGCGTATTTCATAAGTATACCTTTTATGGCCGTTTCTCGTGCTTTTCCGAGAGAGCTGCTTTACTTTTTCATAGTTGCACGGTTTTTGAATGCCTCTTCTGCCTTTCAGATCTTCTCTTTCTCCTACGCCTTAAATACTCGTACAAGAACGTGCAGAAAATGTTATGTGCAGCTGTAACGTGCTTTGGGGTTTTTTTTGGTAGGATGAAATGGAAATACTGGGACTGGCGATCCAGAAGTCTGAAGAAGCCACCGTAAAGGACCGTCCCAGTGACTACCGTCGAGTTAGGATTATTAAAAGCACCAAAGCGACACGCTCGTAGAGATGGGGACTACCTCTGGACACGTGTTAATCCCGGTCAGGTGTCCTCGGGATACAGATGGTCTGCGCTTCCTGCTCTGACAAGACAGAAGCGATGAGCTTCAGGATGAGCTCCTGAAGACAAGAAAGAGGCCAGGTGCCGGGGTTCTTGTCTCTTTGTTTGTTTGTTTGTTTGTTTGTTTTGGGCGGGGGGTGGCGGGCGGGCGGGCGGGCGTGTGGCTTCCAAAACAGGGTGCGCGGTTGACTGCAGGTGGCAGCCTGCAGAGCTCTTTTGCTGCCTGACCTCGCCTTTTCTTTGTCACTCCTCTTTCATGGCATCTGCGCTGAAAGCCGGGGCGGTCAACGAAGAGACGTGGACAAAACGGGACGAACCGGCGCCGCTTCTGCCTGTTTTCCAGGCTTTGCCACGAACCAAGGAGCATCATCAGCCTCGTCACTGGTGGCGGCGAGTCCTGAGGTGGCTTAGGTGAGTCGAGCCTTCCAGGAACGTCCGTTGTCCGTAGCCTACGGCGTGTCATTTGGACGTCAGTCGGAAGGAGGTTTCCCTTTCTGAAAGGGCACCGGTTTCTCGTGCCAAGCGGTTGCCTCTCCTGAAGTTCCCACGAGAGGGGATCCTCGGAGACGATGCGCTGGGCAGCAGAAGTCATCAGCGAGGAGACGTCGCGCGCTCTATTAAATAGGGACAAAAAGAAAGACGATGTCCTTCCAAAGGCCCGAGCGCGGCACCTCTTCCGACGGCCGATGGCATGGCCGGCCTTTGGGCTCTGGGTCCCCCGTAACAGCGGGGACACGGCCAAACCCTGTTCCTCTGCGTGTTCGGCACAGCCAAAAGCCTTGGCCGGTCCGCCGGTCGTTTTCGGTAGCCTGGTGGATCGCGGCACCGGGGATTGGATTTCCCCCCGCCAAAAGTACAGCCGTTTGGGGAATCTCTTACCTTCCTGGTTTTTTCTATCGTAAAGGAGACTTTAAAAAAAGGGTTAAAGTCGTATAACGTGCAAACTGACTTGCAGGCTTTAAACGGCAACCGTCCACCGGCTGTAGCCTACAGCGTCTTAGGCGTCCCTAAGCGGCGAGGTATTTGTTCCAAATCTTTGAAAAGAGAGGCGACTGAAGGTAACGGGTTGGGTTTTTGGTTGGGTTTTTTTTCTAGTTTTTTTGTTTTTTGTTTTTCCCCCCCCTTTTCTTTAGGCGGAGCGCTCTGAAGAACCTGATTTCTGCCTGGCTTTCAGCGTCGCGTTTCCCCGGCAGTGCGGTAGCATCTCTCTCGGGCAGTGCCGCCGGCCAGATGTCCCTCCTCCTTGGGTAGGAGAGAAAGCAGCCCCCGGTCAAATGACAACTGCGCGTTCTGGAGACGGAGAGCGCAACGGTGGGGGTTCGGAGCTGTGCCAGTTGAATTCGCGCCGAAGAAAAAACCCGAGGCTTTTCTAGCGTGAGTATTTTTCTTGGCCGTATCTAAACGCGCGCAGAGCTTTCCAGCGGCAGGGAAAGGGAAGGGAGGAGGCGCTTCCCCCCAGCGGGCGGAGGGTTTGTTACGCTGTTAGGCTGAGAAGGTGTTGCAAGTGGCACGGGTCAGTCTGAATAGGGACCTGAAGCGTCGGGATGGCTCCGGCTTTGGCAGGCCGTGCCGTCTTTGGAGCGGAGCTGTTTCCCCGCAATCCTCCTGTAGCTCAGCTCCTGTCCTGTCCCTCGGCCGGAGGGAATTCCTCTACTCTCTTCGGTGCTCTTTCGTTTGATGATGCTGATCTCCGGTTGGGGTTTGCTGTTTGTTTTGCAGGTGCCTCGTTGTCCGCGTCTCGTGCTGCTCGACAGATGCCCCGGCCCGGGTTTGCAGCCGGTGGTGGAGCCGCCTGAGGGGAAGGGGCCAGCCCTGGGTCTGGTCGTTCGGTGCATTTTTTGGGGCGAATTAAAAAAACCGGGGTGTGTGTGTGTGGGGGGGTGGTGGTGTGATGATGTCATTTGGGGCAGCCGGATGTCAGCGGGGGAGCGACGGTGCGGCGGAGGAGCAGGTGAGTGGGGGTTAAGTGGGGTTCCCCCCACAAGAGGGTGGGTCACGGCCCCCAAACGCCTGAAAACTTGGTGCGGGGCAGGTGGTTGGGGTTTTGGGCGGTGGTGTTTAAAAAATGTTAAAAGCTGTATATGCGGGGGTGAGGCATTGGAGTAGAGAACAATCTCTCATTTTTCTGTGTGTTGAAAAATAATATTCCCTTACGTATATAAAAGGAGTTCCAAATACCAACCCGTATCTCTAAAGATTCTGTATTATTTAATGGGAGTTTAGACGACGGAAAGATTTTTTTAAAAGATTTATTTATAAAGAGAGATTGAAGCGTCAAAGCGGATGTCTGGACAGGTCGCTAGTCCAATTGGATGTTGTCTATCTATCGTGCGTGTTAATCTGTAAGTCTAAACAGATGTGACTCTTAGCAGACGTTCTGTCGAAGTGTATCAAGAGCATCCGTTTTCCCTAAGTCTTACCCACGGGTCGGTCAGTGCGGAGGCGTAAACGCCTGTGCTGTAGATGGTTCCAGACTGCAAAGAGAGCCTATCGCTAGAAGGGATTTCCAAACTGGCCCTCCCCTCTGCTCTCTCTTGCCGGCGTCCAAGCGCTTTCAAAAGCGCTTTAAGCAGGAGTGTTGATTCCCAGGAGGATAGGGAAGCTCTACAGAGAGACTTAGGTAGATTGGATCGTTGGGCCAACATCAGTGGTATGAGTTTCAAGAAGGGCAAGTGCCAGGTTCTGCGCGTGGGCCACAATAACCCCGAGCAGCGCTACAGGCTTGGGGAAACGTGGCTGGAAAACCACCTGGAAGAAAGAGACCTGGGGGTGCTAATGGACAAGCGGCTGAACGTGAGCCGGCAGTGTGCCCAGGTGGCCACGAAAGCCAACGGCATCCTGGCTTGTATTAGAAACAGCGTGAGCAGCAGAAGTAGGGAGGCGATTGTGCCCCTGTACTCGGCACTGGTGAGGCCGCACCTGGAGTATTGCGTCCGGTTTTGGGCACCTCAATCCAAGAGAGATGTCGAGGTGCTGGAGCGAGTGCAGAGGAGGGCAACGAAGCTGGTGAAGGGCCTGGAAAACAAATCCTATGAAGAGCGGTTGAAGGAGCTGGGACTGTTTAGTATGAGGAAGAGGGGGCTGAGGGGAGACCTCGTCACTCTCTTAACACTACTTGAAAGGACACTGTAGAGAGGTCGGTGCTGGTCTCCTGGCACAGGTAGGTAACGACAGAACGAGAGGGAACGGCTTCAAGCTCCAACAGGGTAGGTTTAGACTGGACATTAGGAAAGAATGTTTCACAGAGGGAGTGGTCGGGCATTGGAACAGGCTACCCAGGGAGGTGGTCGAGTCACCATCCCTGGATGTGTTTAAGAACCGTCGAGATGTGGTGTTGGGGGATATGGTGTAGGGGAGAACTTTGTAGAGTAGGGTAGATGGTTGGACTCGATGACGCCAAGGGTCTCTTGCAACCTAGACGATTCTATGATTCTATGAAAAGCAGCCCCTTCCCCCGTTTCCCCTCCCGCCCTGGGGAGCTGGATCGGTGCAGCGGGACAGGAGGAAAAAAACCCAGCCCCGTTTTCCTGCAGGGACGCAAAGCTCCCCGATGTCTCTGTGGTGGATAAGGCGGCACCCCCGCCTGCCTTCCTGGACGCCGGCGGACTGGCTGCTGTCGCCCCCACGGCCCCCGGGGCCACGCGCAGAGCGCCGCGGCGTCCCTGGGGCTGGTTGCGGGGCGAACACCGGAGGTTTTTGGCGCCGAGGCGACGGCTGCGGCTGCCCGGACTGCGAGCGGGGACAGGGCAGAGAGCGGGAAGGCCTGCCCGCCGGTAAGTGGTCACGGTCCCTGGGTGGAGGGAAGCGGGCTGAGAGCGGTCACCGCTCATGGCCCCGGTGAGGTCTCAGAGGGGGACAAGGAAGGGGGCGTGGGCGTGGGCGCTGTCCGGCTGCCCGGTGCTTTCCGGCCGCTGCGGACCGGTCCGCAGCGATTTCTGGGCTGGCCGCCGTTTTCCCCCGGCCCCCTCCGGTTCCGGAGCGGCTCGGCCCGCCCATACCGCGCGCCCATTGGTCGCGGTGCCGTAAGCGGCGTCCGTCCTCTAGGAGCCCCCGTCCCATTGGTCGATCGCGCCGTCAATCTCCAGCGCCTCCCAGTCCGGCCAATCGGAGCGCGGCAGGCGATCCGACCAATCGGAGCGGGGCGGTCGCGTTGTGATTGGCTCGTCCTCCTGTCAATCCGCCCGGGGGCGGTTGCCATGGTGAGGAAGCCCCGCCTGGTCGCGCATGCGCAGTAGTAAGGACGGCGCCGCCCTCACTACTGCGCATGCGCTACAGGGCGGGGCGTCCTCACCATGGCAACCGCCCCCTGGCGGATTGACAGGAGGACGAGCCAATCACAGCGCGACCGCCGCGCTCCGATTGGTCGGATCGCCTGCCGCGCTCCGATTGGCCGGGGTGGGAGGCGCTGAAGATTGACGGCGCGACCGACCAATGGGACGGGCTCCCCGAGGACGGAAGCCGCTTCCGGCGCCGTGACCAATGGGCGCGCCGCATGGGCGGGCCGAGCCGCTCCGGAAGCGGAGGGGGCCGGGGGAAAATGGCGGCGCGCGCGGAAGCGGCTGCGGCGCGGCGCGGCGCGGACCGCACCGCACCGCACCGGACCGGCGCGGGCGGAAAGCACCGGGCAGCCGGACAGCGTCGCGGTGCCGCTGGGCAGCGTCGCGAGGCAGCTGGACAGCGTCGAGGCCAGCGGGGGGGCGCGGGGAAGGCGGCCGGGGTCCCGAGGCGGCTCCGAGGGGAGACGGCGTTGCGGGGGGGCGGGCTGAGGCGTCTGGGGAGGTGCTCGCGGCTCCCGGGGCTGGCAAACGGGCTCGCGTGGCTGGTGTTGGGGCTTCAGCCGGAGAGGGAGTCGTGTGGCTTTGGGCTGAGGGGCGGGGGTGGAGTCCGGCGTTTTGGGGACTTGCGCAGAGGCTCAGCGGCTGGGTTTTGGGGCTCGGAAGGGGGCAGTAAGTGATGCGGTTTGGGGGCGGAGAGCAGAAGCCGTTTTGGCTGGTTCTGCAGGGGGGGTGGGCAGGAGGGCGTTGGGGGCTGCGGGGGAAAGCAGGGGCTGGGCGGGCTGCGGGGTGCTCAAACAGCAGGTGAGGTTTTCAAATCTGCAACTTGTAACTGTTGCAGCTTTATTCTGGCTTCCTCCATTTTTGCAAAAGCTTCTGTTGCTAGACAGAGCATTCCTCTGTGTATCAGCTACTTGAGCTAGTTTATTTCAATGCGTCTGATCAGGTTTGTCTGTTCAGCAAAGTGGCATTTAAAGGTGACGTTTCACCGGATGCCAGCGGCTGTGCCTTATTTCCAGTATAAAGATGTATTCCCCAAATATCAGAGTGGGATATAACAACTGCAGCTGGTCAAAAGTAACACTGAAATGCAAAATTTAGAATTTCTTTTTTCCCATTGGCTCCTCCTCAGTATGAACACAAAGTTAATTTCTATTCTTAATTCCTATTTATGCTACATATATGAAGGATGAACGCGAGGAAAGGAGACCATAAAATACTGGCCTATTGCTATTTGTATGCTGTGCTTTGAACAGAAGAGACAAAACTGTCCTTTTTGTGAAATAATACTGGCTGTATCAGTGCCGTCCTCGTGTTTTTATTCAAAAATGTGAGATTTGTTGCCCCGAATGGTGAGAGTAGTTTTTGTTAATGGAAGTCGCAAGAGGTTCTGCCACCTTAAAAACCATAGAATCGTAGAATGGTTAGAATTGGAAGGGACCTTCAAGATCATCGTGTTGCAGCCCCCCTGCCTTGGGCAGGGACGCCTCCACTAGAGCGGGTTGCTCAAAGCCCCGTCCAGCCTGGCCTTAAACACTTCCAGGGATGGGGCATCCACAGCTTCCCCGGGCAACCTGTTCCAGTGCCTCACCACCCTCACGGTAAAGAATTTCCTCCTAATATCTAGTCTGAATCTCCCCTCTTCCGATTTAAAACCGTTACCCCTTGTCCTGTCGCTACCTTTCCCGACAGAGAGTCCCTCTCCGGCTCTCCCGTAGGCTCCCTTCAGATATTGGAAGGCTGCTCTGAGGTCTCCCCGGAGCCTTCTCTTCTCCAGGCTGAACAACCCCAGCTCTCTCAGTCTCTCTTCACAGGGGAGGTGCTCCGTCCCTCCGATGGTTTTCGTGGCCCTCCGCTGGGCCCCTTCCAACAGGTCCACGTCCTTCCCGTGTCGAGGACTCCAAAGCTGGACACCGTACTCCAGGTGGGGTCTCGCGTGCGCAGAGTAGAGGGGGGTAGAATCGCCTCCCGTGACCCGCTGGCCACGCTTCTCTTGATGCAGCCCAGGGTGGGGTTGGCTTTCTGGGCTGCCAGCGCGCGTTGCCGGCTCGTACTGACGTGTAATAATGCTACTGACGTACCCTTACCAGCCTCGTGTTAAAAGAAGCAAGAAGCTGTAATATCCTTAATTTAGACAGTTTTTACGTGAAATGGTGCATCCTCACTGTTTTGTCACTTTCAGGAGCGAGCAATTGACCGAGAGCACGAGAGAGACCTTTTCCAGCAAGAGATAGGGAAGCCGGAACAACAGCTTAAGGTTCCACAAAGGATTCGGCCTGTCAGCGAGCATCAAACCGGAGAGGTAACGCGCGCTATTGCTTGTACTCAAGGGATCTAAATGGTACGCTGACAGCCGTTCGGATACCCTAGGGAAGCTGTCTTATGGTGTCCCTAACCTGCATCCGTTCGCAAGGCAGGAAAGGAAATCCCCCGAGATGAAAGGCTACGGTGTCGGGGGAACGTGGGGAAAGTGTGTTCTGGGTGTTTTTTGAGTCGGTCGGTTGGATGTTTTTAGTAGCAGACACACAGAAGCCTCGTAACTTTCAAAAAGACTCCCTCGCGTAACTTAATTTAGAAAATGGGGTTTTCAAAAGCCCGTGGAAACATTCAGGACTCCTGTAGCGATTCCCCCTGCTCTTGCGTCCTTTTGTGACATCCTGTTGGTAGCACGGGTACGGGCACCGCAGGAACGCAGTGACCAAGGGGTCACAGCCGAGACGTAGCGGCGCTCTCTGCGTGCGCCTCCCCGGGAGACGTCTGTCTCCCCTGAAACAATCTGGTGACCGCAGAAGGGCAGCTCGAGGAAGTCACAGCAACCTCTTAGGCCCAGCAAAAGCCAGAAAAGCGACAGCGGTGCAAACGCTGTGTATTGTGAAGCTTTTTGCCTGTTTTGTTTGGTGACCTTTGGGTCAATTGAACTGCATTTTATTTTTTGGTGGGTTTTCTCCTGTCTTGCTTTTAGAGCAAGGCTGATATTTTTGCGTGATTCTCTCGCCCGATTTTCAGTCTTCAGCTTCTTCTCAGGTGGCACTGCGATTTTCAAAGAAAAGCTCTTCCTTTCGGTTCAGTTCAGTTGCTGTCGTTCGGTTCTTAAATGGTAGCAACGTTTAGTATTCTATATTAGATAGTTTATGACCACAGACAGTAATGGGACATACATGGATAGACGTGAAATGTAAGTTGTCAAAATATTTATTGCCCTACAATTCTCGGAGGTAGGGGTGTGTTTCCTGGGGTTTCAAAATCTATTTCACTAAAAAGGTTTGTAACAAATCCTGCAAAGTGTTCAGCCCGTACCGGGCGACCTGGCTGTCGTCAGCCTGTGCGTACAAGGAGTGGTGGGCCATTAGCCGAATGTGTGTTAACCGACACGCGTGGAGCAATTCCGCATCCGTCTGCTTCTGTGGCAAAGCGGGTGCCCGCTCCTGTCCTACGGACACGTTCCACAGAGGGGGGAGGCACAATTAGTTTTCCTGAATCCGGGATGTTCGTTTTGAGTTTGTTTTGTGATGCGTCTCCTCATAATTTGAGGCATGGGCAGCGTGTGAATTCCTAGTTAAAATTCTCACAGTTAAAAAGGCAAAACTTCTCCCGAGAAAAAAAATTTCAAATTTGATTGCATAATGAAACGAGGCCTGTTTTTCTGCACAGAAACGATTTGTGCGAATCGTCCTGAATTACAAGCGTGTATACCCAGATGTGTACACTCCAAGTTGGCAGATAGGCTGCAGCAGCAATGTAAAGCATGCTTTAAGGTGAAAGATGGCTGTAACTGTGATGAAAACTTTAAGGTTCGTACTAGATGCTTTTAAAGTAGGATTTTTCACAGGCAGGCGCAGCGGCAATTTTAGAGCCGAGTGGTGCCGAATATTACCCATTTACAGACAGAATTCTCGGTACTGTCTTAGATTTACATCGAATTTCTATCAAATGAGCCACCTAGCCTTCCTATATAGTATATTTTGGTGCCCCGATATTACTTGGCGTATTTCATAAGTATACCTTTTATGGCCGTTTCTCGTGCTTTTCCGAGAGAGCTGCTTTACTTTTTCATAGTTGCACGGTTTTTGAATGCCTCTTCTGCCTTTCAGATCTTCTCTTTCTCCTACGCCTTAAATACTCGTACAAGAACGTGCAGAAAATGTTATGTGCAGCTGTAACGTGCTTTGGGGTTTTTTTTGGTAGGATGAAATGGAAATACTGGGACTGGCGATCCAGAAGTCTGAAGAAGCCACCGTAAAGGACCGTCCCAGTGACTACCGTCGAGTTAGGATTATTAAAAGCACCAAAGCGACACGCTCGTAGAGATGGGGACTACCTCTGGACACGTGTTAATCCCGGTCAGGTGTCCTCGGGATACAGATGGTCTGCGCTTCCTGCTCTGACAAGACAGAAGCGATGAGCTTCAGGATGAGCTCCTGAAGACAAGAAAGAGGCCAGGTGCCGGGGTTCTTGTCTCTTTGTTTGTTTGTTTGTTTGTTTGTTTTGGGCGGGGGGTGGCGGGCGGGCGGGCGGGCGTGTGGCTTCCAAAACAGGGTGCGCGGTTGACTGCAGGTGGCAGCCTGCAGAGCTCTTTTGCTGCCTGACCTCGCCTTTTCTTTGTCACTCCTCTTTCATGGCATCTGCGCTGAAAGCCGGGGCGGTCAACGAAGAGACGTGGACAAAACGGGACGAACCGGCGCCGCTTCTGCCTGTTTTCCAGGCTTTGCCACGAACCAAGGAGCATCATCAGCCTCGTCACTGGTGGCGGCGAGTCCTGAGGTGGCTTAGGTGAGTCGAGCCTTCCAGGAACGTCCGTTGTCCGTAGCCTACGGCGTGTCATTTGGACGTCAGTCGGAAGGAGGTTTCCCTTTCTGAAAGGGCACCGGTTTCTCGTGCCAAGCGGTTGCCTCTCCTGAAGTTCCCACGAGAGGGGATCCTCGGAGACGATGCGCTGGGCAGCAGAAGTCATCAGCGAGGAGACGTCGCGCGCTCTATTAAATAGGGACAAAAAGAAAGACGATGTCCTTCCAAAGGCCCGAGCGCGGCACCTCTTCCGACGGCCGATGGCATGGCCGGCCTTTGGGCTCTGGGTCCCCCGTAACAGCGGGGACACGGCCAAACCCTGTTCCTCTGCGTGTTCGGCACAGCCAAAAGCCTTGGCCGGTCCGCCGGTCGTTTTCGGTAGCCTGGTGGATCGCGGCACCGGGGATTGGATTTCCCCCCGCCAAAAGTACAGCCGTTTGGGGAATCTCTTACCTTCCTGGTTTTTTCTATCGTAAAGGAGACTTTAAAAAAAGGGTTAAAGTCGTATAACGTGCAAACTGACTTGCAGGCTTTAAACGGCAACCGTCCACCGGCTGTAGCCTACAGCGTCTTAGGCGTCCCTAAGCGGCGAGGTATTTGTTCCAAATCTTTGAAAAGAGAGGCGACTGAAGGTAACGGGTTGGGTTTTTGGTTGGGTTTTTTTTCTAGTTTTTTTGTTTTTTGTTTTTCCCCCCCCTTTTCTTTAGGCGGAGCGCTCTGAAGAACCTGATTTCTGCCTGGCTTTCAGCGTCGCGTTTCCCCGGCAGTGCGGTAGCATCTCTCTCGGGCAGTGCCGCCGGCCAGATGTCCCTCCTCCTTGGGTAGGAGAGAAAGCAGCCCCCGGTCAAATGACAACTGCGCGTTCTGGAGACGGAGAGCGCAACGGTGGGGGTTCGGAGCTGTGCCAGTTGAATTAGCGCCGAAGAAAAAGTCCGAGGCTTTTCTAGCGTGAGTATTTTTCTTGGCCGTATCTAAACGCGCGCAGAGCTTTCCAGCGGCAGGGAAAGGGAAGGGAGGAGGCGCTTCCCCCCAGCGGGCGGAGGGTTTGTTACGCTGTTAGGCTGAGAAGGTGTTGCAAGTGGCACGGGTCAGTCTGAATAGGGACCTGAAGCGTCGGGATGGCTCCGGCTTTGGCAGGCCGTGCCGTCTTTGGAGCGGAGCTGTTTCCCCGCAATCCTCCTGTAGCTCAGCTCCTGTCCTGTCCCTCGGCCGGAGGGAATTCCTCTACTCTCTTCGGTGCTCTTTCGTTTGATGATGCTGATCTCCGGTTGGGGTTTGCTGTTTGTTTTGCAGGTGCCTCGTTGTCCGCGTCTCGTGCTGCTCGACAGATGCCCCGGCCCGGGTTTGCAGCCGGTGGTGGAGCCGCCTGAGGGGAAGGGGCCAGCCCTGGGTCTGGTCGTTCGGTGCATTTTTTGGGGCGAATTAAAAAAACCGGGGTGTGTGTGTGTGGGGGGGTGGTGGTGTGATGATGTCATTTGGGGCAGCCGGATGTCAGCGGGGGAGCGACGGTGCGGCGGAGGAGCAGGTGAGTGGGGGTTAAGTGGGGTTCCCCCCACAAGAGGGTGGGTCACGGCCCCCAAACGCCTGAAAACTTGGTGCGGGGCAGGTGGTTGGGGTTTTGGGCGGTGGTGTTTAAAAAATGTTAAAAGCTGTATATGCGGGGGTGAGGCATTGGAGTAGAGAACAATCTCTCATTTTTCTGTGTGTTGAAAAATAATATTCCCTTACGTATATAAAAGGAGTTCCAAATACCAACCCGTATCTCTAAAGATTCTGTATTATTTAATGGGAGTTTAGACGACGGAAAGATTTTTTTAAAAGATTTATTTATAAAGAGAGATTGAAGCGTCAAAGCGGATGTCTGGACAGGTCGCTAGTCCAATTGGATGTTGTCTATCTATCGTGCGTGTTAATCTGTAAGTCTAAACAGATGTGACTCTTAGCAGACGTTCTGTCGAAGTGTATCAAGAGCATCCGTTTTCCCTAAGTCTTACCCACGGGTCGGTCAGTGCGGAGGCGTAAACGCCTGTGCTGTAGATGGTTCCAGACTGCAAAGAGAGCCTATCGCTAGAAGGGATTTCCAAACTGGCCCTCCCCTCTGCTCTCTCTTGCCGGCGTCCAAGCGCTTTCAAAAGCGCTTTAAGCAGGAGTGTTGATTCCCAGGAGGATAGGGAAGCTCTACAGAGAGACTTAGGTAGATTGGATCGTTGGGCCAACATCAGTGGTATGAGTTTCAAGAAGGGCAAGTGCCAGGTTCTGCGCGTGGGCCACAATAACCCCGAGCAGCGCTACAGGCTTGGGGAAACGTGGCTGGAAAACCACCTGGAAGAAAGAGACCTGGGGGTGCTAATGGACAAGCGGCTGAACGTGAGCCGGCAGTGTGCCCAGGTGGCCACGAAAGCCAACGGCATCCTGGCTTGTATTAGAAACAGCGTGAGCAGCAGAAGTAGGGAGGCGATTGTGCCCCTGTACTCGGCACTGGTGAGGCCGCACCTGGAGTATTGCGTCCGGTTTTGGGCACCTCAATCCAAGAGAGATGTCGAGGTGCTGGAGCGAGTGCAGAGGAGGGCAACGAAGCTGGTGAAGGGCCTGGAAAACAAATCCTATGAAGAGCGGTTGAAGGAGCTGGGACTGTTTAGTATGAGGAAGAGGGGGCTGAGGGGAGACCTCGTCACTCTCTTAACACTACTTGAAAGGACACTGTAGAGAGGTCGGTGCTGGTCTCCTGGCACAGGTAGGTAACGACAGAACGAGAGGGAACGGCTTCAAGCTCCAACAGGGTAGGTTTAGACTGGACATTAGGAAAGAATGTTTCACAGAGGGAGTGGTCGGGCATTGGAACAGGCTACCCAGGGAGGTGGTCGAGTCACCATCCCTGGATGTGTTTAAGAACCGTCGAGATGTGGTGTTGGGGGATATGGTGTAGGGGAGAACTTTGTAGAGTAGGGTAGATGGTTGGACTCGATGATGCCAAGGGTCTCTTGCAACCTAGACGATTCTATGATTCTATGAAAAGCAGCCCCTTCCCCCGTTTCCCCTCCCGCCCTGGGGAGCTGGATCGGTGCAGCGGGACAGGAGGAAAAAAACCCAGCCCCGTTTTCCTGCAGGGACGCAAAGCTCCCCGATGTCTCTGTGGTGGATAAGGCGGCACCCCCGCCTGCCTTCCTGGACGCCGGCGGACTGGCTGCTGTCGCCCCCACGGCCCCCGGGGCCACGCGCAGAGCGCCGCGGCGTCCCTGGGGCTGGTTGCGGGGCGAACACCGGAGGTTTTTGGCGCCGAGGCGACGGCTGCGGCTGCCCGGACTGCGAGCGGGGACAGGGCAGAGAGCGGGAAGGCCTGCCCGCCGGTAAGTGGTCACGGTCCCTGGGTGGAGGGAAGCGGGCTGAGAGCGGTCACCGCTCATGGCCCCGGTGAGGTCTCAGAGGGGGACAAGGAAGGGGGCGTGGGCGTGGGCGCTGTCCGGCTGCCCGGTGCTTTCCGGCCGCTGCGGACCGGTCCGCAGCGATTTCTGGGCTGGCCGCCGTTTTCCCCCGGCCCCCTCCGGTTCCGGAGCGGCTCGGCCCGCCCATACCGCGCGCCCATTGGTCGCGGTGCCGTAAGCGGCGTCCGTCCTCTAGGAGCCCCCGTCCCATTGGTCGATCGCGCCGTCAATCTCCAGCGCCTCCCAGTCCGGCCAATCGGAGCGCGGCAGGCGATCCGACCAATCGGAGCGGGGCGGTCGCGTTGTGATTGGCTCGTCCTCCTGTCAATCCGCCCGGGGGCGGTTGCCATGGTGAGGAAGCCCCGCCTGGTCGCGCATGCGCAGTAGTAAGGACGGCGCCGCCCTCACTACTGCGCATGCGCTACAGGGCGGGGCGTCCTCACCATGGCAACCGCCCCCTGGCGGATTGACAGGAGGACGAGCCAATCACAGCGCGACCGCCGCGCTCCGATTGGTCGGATCGCCTGCCGCGCTCCGATTGGCCGGGGTGGGAGGCGCTGAAGATTGACGGCGCGACCGACCAATGGGACGGGCTCCCCGAGGACGGAAGCCGCTTCCGGCGCCGTGACCAATGGGCGCGCCGCATGGGCGGGCCGAGCCGCTCCGGAAGCGGAGGGGGCCGGGGGAAAATGGCGGCGCGCGCGGAAGCGGCTGCGGCGCGGCGCGGACCGGACCGCACCGCACCGCACCGGACCGGCGCGGGCGGAAAGCACCGGGCAGCCGGACAGCGTCGCGGTGCCGCTGGGCAGCGTCGCGAGGCAGCTGGACAGCGTCGAGGCCAGCGGGGGGGCGCGGGGAAGGCGGCCGGGGTCCCGAGGCGGCTCCGAGGGGAGACGGCGTTGCGGGGGGGCGGGCTGAGGCGTCTGGGGAGGTGCTCGCGGCTCCCGGGGCTGGCAAACGGGCTCGCGTGGCTGGTGTTGGGGCTTCAGCCGGAGAGGGAGTCGTGTGGCTTTGGGCTGAGGGGCGGGGGTGGAGTCCGGCGTTTTGGGGACTTGCGCAGAGGCTCAGCGGCTGGGTTTTGGGGCTCGGAAGGGGGCAGTAAGTGATGCGGTTTGGGGGCGGAGAGCAGAAGCCGTTTTGGCTGGTTCTGCAGGGGGGGTGGGCAGGAGGGCGTTGGGGGCTGCGGGGGAAAGCAGGGGCTGGGCGGGCTGCGGGGTGCTCAAACAGCAGGTGAGGTTTTCAAATCTGCAACTTGTAACTGTTGCAGCTTTATTCTGGCTTCCTCCATTTTTGCAAAAGCTTCTGTTGCTAGACAGAGCATTCCTCTGTGTATCAGCTACTTGAGCTAGTTTATTTCAATGCGTCTGATCAGGTTTGTCTGTTCAGCAAAGTGGCATTTAAAGGTGACGTTTCACCGGATGCCAGCGGCTGTGCCTTATTTCCAGTAT
This sequence comes from Numenius arquata, assembly GCF_964106895.1. Lineage (NCBI taxonomy): Eukaryota > Metazoa > Chordata > Aves > Charadriiformes > Scolopacidae > Numenius > Numenius arquata. The sequence continues at coordinate 43,305 of NW_027414521.1, forward strand.
AAAGATGTATTCCCCAAATATCAGAGTGGGATATAACAACTGCAGCTGGTCAAAAGTAACACTGAAATGCAAAATTTAGAATTTCTTTTTTCCCATTGGCTCCTCCTCAGTATGAACACAAAGTTAATTTCTATTCTTAATTCCTATTTATGCTACATATATGAAGGATGAACGCGAGGAAAGGAGACCATAAAATACTGGCCTATTGCTATTTGTATGCTGCGCTTTGAACAGAAGAGACAAAACTGTCCTTTTTGTGAAATAATACTGGCTGTATCAGTGCCGTCCTCGTGTTTTTATTCAAAAATGTGAGATTTGTTGCCCCGAATGGTGAGAGTAGTTTTTGTTAATGGAAGTCGCAAGAGGTTCTGCCACCTTAAAAACCATAGAATCGTAGAATGGTTAGAATTGGAAGGGACCTTCAAGATCATCGTGTTGCAGCCCCCCTGCCTTGGGCAGGGACGCCTCCACTAGAGCGGGTTGCTCAAAGCCCCGTCCAGCCTGGCCTTAAACACTTCCAGGGATGGGGCATCCACAGCTTCCCCGGGCAACCTGTTCCAGTGCCTCACCACCCTCACGGTAAAGAATTTCCTCCTAATATCTAGTCTGAATCTCCCCTCTTCCGATTTAAAACCGTTACCCCTTGTCCTGTCGCTACCTTTCCCGACAGAGAGTCCCTCTCCGGCTCTCCCGTAGGCTCCCTTCAGATATTGGAAGGCTGCTCTGAGGTCTCCCCGGAGCCTTCTCTTCTCCAGGCTGAACAACCCCAGCTCTCTCAGTCTCTCTTCACAGGGGAGGTGCTCCGTCCCTCCGATGGTTTTCGTGGCCCTCCGCTGGGCCCCTTCCAACAGGTCCACGTCCTTCCCGTGTCGAGGACTCCAAAGCTGGACACCGTACTCCAGGTGGGGTCTCGCGTGCGCAGAGTAGAGGGGGGTAGAATCGCCTCCCGTGACCCGCTGGCCACGCTTCTCTTGATGCAGCCCAGGGTGGGGTTGGCTTTCTGGGCTGCCAGCGCGCGTTGCCGGCTCGTACTGACGTGTAATAATGCTACTGACGTACCCTTACCAGCCTCGTGTTAAAAGAAGCAAGAAGCTGTAATATCCTTAATTTAGACAGTTTTTACGTGAAATGGTGCATCCTCACTGTTTTGTCACTTTCAGGAGCGAGCAATTGACCGAGAGCACGAGAGAGACCTTTTCCAGCAAGAGATAGGGAAGCCGGAACAACAGCTTAAGGTTCCACAAAGGATTCGGCCTGTCAGCGAGCATCAAACCGGAGAGGTAACGCGCGCTATTGCTTGTACTCAAGGGATCTAAATGGTACGCTGACAGCCGTTCGGATACCCTAGGGAAGCTGTTTTATGGTGTCCCTAACCTGCATCCGTTCGCAAGGCAGGAAAGGAAATCCCCCGAGATGAAAGGCTACGGTGTCGGGGGAACGTGGGGAAAGTGTGTTCTGGGTGTTTTTTGAGTCGGTCGGTTGGATGTTTTTAGTAGCAGACACACAGAAGCCTCGTAACTTTCAAAAAGACTCCCTCGCGTAACTTAATTTAGAAAATGGGGTTTTCAAAAGCCCGTGGAAACATTCAGGACTCCTGTAGCGATTCCCCCTGCTCTTGCGTCCTTTTGTGACATCCTGTTGGTAGCACGGGTACGGGCACCGCAGGAACGCAGTGACCAAGGGGTCACAGCCGAGACGTAGCGGCGCTCTCTGCGTGCGCCTCCCCGGGAGACGTCTGTCTCCCCTGAAACAATCTGGTGACCGCAGAAGGGCAGCTCGAGGAAGTCACAGCAACCTCTTAGGCCCAGCAAAAGCCAGAAAAGCGACAGCGGTGCAAACGCTGTGTATTGTGAAGCTTTTTGCCTTTTTTGTTTGGTGACCTTTGGGTCAATTAAACTGCATTTTATTTTTTGGTGGGTTTTCTCCTGTCTTGCTTTTAGAGCAAGGCTGATATTTTTGCGTGATTCTCTCGCCCGATTTTCAGTCTTCAGCTTCTTCTCAGGTGGCACTGCGATTTTCAAAGAAAAGCTCTTCCTTTCGGTTCAGTTCAGTTGCTGTCGTTCGGTTCTTAAATGGTAGCAACGTTTAGTATTCTATATTAGATAGTTTATGACCACAGACAGTAATGGGACATACATGGATAGACGTGAAATGTAAGTTGTCAAAATATTTATTGCCCTACAATTCTCGGAGGTAGGGGTGTGTTTCCTGGGGTTTCAAAATCTATTTCACTAAAAAGGTTTGTAACAAATCCTGCAAAGTGTTCAGCCCGTACCGGGCGACCTGGCTGTCGTCAGCCTGTGCGTACAAGGAGTGGTGGGCCATTAGCCGAATGTGTGTTAACCGACACGCGTGGAGCAATTCCGCATCCGTCTGCTTCTGTGGCAAAGCGGGTGCCCGCTCCTGTCCTACGGACACGTTCCACAGAGGGGGGAGGCACAATTAGTTTTCCTGAATCCGGGATGTTCGTTTTGAGTTCGTTTTGTGATGCGTCTCCTCATAATTTGAGGCATGGGCAGCGTGTGAATTCCTAGTTAAAATTCTCACAGTTAAAAAGGCAAAACTTCTCCCGAGAAAAAAAATTTCAAATTTGATTGCATAATGAAACGAGGCCTGTTTTTCTGCACAGAAACGATTTGTGCGAATCGTCCTGAATTACAAGCGTGTATACCCAGATGTGTACACTCCAAGTTGGCAGATAGGCTGCAGCAGCAATGTAAAGCATGCTTTAAGGTGAAAGATGGCTGTAACTGTGATGAAAACTTTAAGGTTCGTACTAGATGCTTTTAAAGTAGGATTTTTCACAGGCAGGCGCAGCGGCAATTTTAGAGCCGAGTGGTGCCGAATATTACCCATTTACAGACAGAATTCTCGGTACTGTCTTAGATTTACATCGAATTTCTATCAAATGAGCCACCTAGCCTTCCTATATAGTATATTTTGGTGCCCCGATATTACTTGGCGTATTTCATAAGTATACCTTTTATGGCCGTTTCTCGTGCTTTTCCGAGAGAGCTGCTTTACTTTTTCATAGTTGCACGGTTTTTGAATGCCTCTTCTGCCTTTCAGATCTTCTCTTTCTCCTACGCCTTAAATACTCGTACAAGAACGTGCAGAAAATGTTATGTGCAGCTGTAACGTGCTTTGGGGTTTTTTTTGGTAGGATGAAATGGAAATACTGGGACTGGCGATCCAGAAGTCTGAAGAAGCCACCGTAAAGGACCGTCCCAGTGACTACCGTCGAGTTAGGATTATTAAAAGCACCAAAGCGACACGCTCGTAGAGATGGGGACTACCTCTGGACACGTGTTAATCCCGGTCAGGTGTCCTCGGGATACAGATGGTCTGCGCTTCCTGCTCTGACAAGACAGAAGCGATGAGCTTCAGGATGAGCTCCTGAAGACAAGAAAGAGGCCAGGTGCCGGGGTTCTTGTCTCTTTGTTTGTTTGTTTGTTTGTTTGTTTTGGGCGGGGGGTGGCGGGCGGGCGGGCGGGCGTGTGGCTTCCAAAACAGGGTGCGCGGTTGACTGCAGGTGGCAGCCTGCAGAGCTCTTTTGCTGCCTGACCTCGCCTTTTCTTTGTCACTCCTCTTTCATGGCATCTGCGCTGAAAGCCGGGGCGGTCAACGAAGAGACGTGGACAAAACGGGACGAACCGGCGCCGCTTCTGCCTGTTTTCCAGGCTTTGCCACGAACCAAGGAGCATCATCAGCCTCGTCACTGGTGGCGGCGAGTCCTGAGGTGGCTTAGGTGAGTCGAGCCTTCCAGGAACGTCCGTTGTCCGTAGCCTACGGCGTGTCATTTGGACGTCAGTCGGAAGGAGGTTTCCCTTTCTGAAAGGGCACCGGTTTCTCGTGCCAAGCGGTTGCCTCTCCTGAAGTTCCCACGAGAGGGGATCCTCGGAGACGATGCGCTGGGCAGCAGAAGTCATCAGCGAGGAGACGTCGCGCGCTCTATTAAATAGGGACAAAAAGAAAGACGATGTCCTTCCAAAGGCCCGAGCGCGGCACCTCTTCCGACGGCCGATGGCATGGCCGGCCTTTGGGCTCTGGGTCCCCCGTAACAGCGGGGACACGGCCAAACCCTGTTCCTCTGCGTGTTCGGCACAGCCAAAAGCCTTGGCCGGTCCGCCGGTCGTTTTCGGTAGCCTGGTGGATCGCGGCACCGGGGATTGGATTTCCCCCCGCCAAAAGTACAGCCGTTTGGGGAATCTCTTACCTTCCTGGTTTTTTCTATCGTAAAGGAGACTTTAAAAAAAGGGTTAAAGTCGTATAACGTGCAAACTGACTTGCAGGCTTTAAACGGCAACCGTCCACCGGCTGTAGCCTACAGCGTCTTAGGCGTCCCTAAGCGGCGAGGTATTTGTTCCAAATCTTTGAAAAGAGAGGCGACTGAAGGTAACGGGTTGGGTTTTTGGTTGGGTTTTTTTTCTAGTTTTTTTGTTTTTTGTTTTTCCCCCCCCTTTTCTTTAGGCGGAGCGCTCTGAAGAACCTGATTTCTGCCTGGCTTTCAGCGTCGCGTTTCCCCGGCAGTGCGGTAGCATCTCTCTCGGGCAGTGCCGCCGGCCAGATGTCCCTCCTCCTTGGGTAGGAGAGAAAGCAGCCCCCGGTCAAATGACAACTGCGCGTTCTGGAGACGGAGAGTGCAACGGTGGGGGTTCGGAGCTGTGCCAGTTGAATTCGCGCCGAAGAAAAAACCCGAGGCTTTTCTAGCGTGAGTATTTTTCTTGGCCGTATCTAAACGCGCGCAGAGCTTTCCAGCGGCAGGGAAAGGGAAGGGAGGAGGCGCTTCCCCCCAGCGGGCGGAGGGTTTGTTACGCTGTTAGGCTGAGAAGGTGTTGCAAGTGGCACGGGTCAGTCTGAATAGGGACCTGAAGCGTCGGGATGGCTCCGGCTTTGGCAGGCCGTGCCGTCTTTGGAGCGGAGCTGTTTCCCCGCAATCCTCCTGTAGCTCAGCTCCTGTCCTGTCCCTCGGCCGGAGGGAATTCCTCTACTCTCTTCGGTGCTCTTTCGTTTGATGATGCTGATCTCCGGTTGGGGTTTGCTGTTTGTTTTGCAGGTGCCTCGTTGTCCGCGTCTCGTGCTGCTCGACAGATGCCCCGGCCCGGGTTTGCAGCCGGTGGTGGAGCCGCCTGAGGGGAAGGGGCCAGCCCTGGGTCTGGTCGTTCGGTGCATTTTTTGGGGCGAATTAAAAAAACCGGGGTGTGTGTGTGTGGGGGGGTGGTGGTGTGATGATGTCATTTGGGGCAGCCGGATGTCAGCGGGGGAGCGACGGTGCGGCGGAGGAGCAGGTGAGTGGGGGTTAAGTGGGGTTCCCCCCACAAGAGGGTGGGTCACGGCCCCCAAACGCCTGAAAACTTGGTGCGGGGCAGGTGGTTGGGGTTTTGGGCGGTGGTGTTTAAAAAATGTTAAAAGCTGTATATGCGGGGGTGAGGCATTGGAGTAGAGAACAATCTCTCATTTTTCTGTGTGTTGAAAAATAATATTCCCTTACGTATATAAAAGGAGTTCCAAATACCAACCCGTATCTCTAAAGATTCTGTATTATTTAATGGGAGTTTAGACGACGGAAAGATTTTTTTAAAAGATTTATTTATAAAGAGAGATTGAAGCGTCAAAGCGGATGTCTGGACAGGTCGCTAGTCCAATTGGATGTTGTCTATCTATCGTGCGTGTTAATCTGTAAGTCTAAACAGATGTGACTCTTAGCAGACGTTCTGTCGAAGTGTATCAAGAGCATCCGTTTTCCCTAAGTCTTACCCACGGGTCGGTCAGTGCGGAGGCGTAAACGCCTGTGCTGTAGATGGTTCCAGACTGCAAAGAGAGCCTATCGCTAGAAGGGATTTCCAAACTGGCCCTCCCCTCTGCTCTCTCTTGCCGGCGTCCAAGCGCTTTCAAAAGCGCTTTAAGCAGGAGTGTTGATTCCCAGGAGGATAGGGAAGCTCTACAGAGAGACTTAGGTAGATTGGATGGTTGGGCCAACATCAGTGGTATGAGTTTCAAGAAGGGCAAGTGCCAGGTTCTGCGCGTGGGCCACAATAACCCCGAGCAGCGCTACAGGCTTGGGGAAACGTGGCTGGAAAACCACCTGGAAGAAAGAGACCTGGGGGTGCTAATGGACAAGCGGCTGAACGTGAGCCGGCAGTGTGCCCAGGTGGCCACGAAAGCCAACGGCATCCTGGCTTGTATTAGAAACAGCGTGAGCAGCAGAAGTAGGGAGGCGATTGTGCCCCTGTACTCGGCACTGGTGAGGCCACACCTGGAGTATTGCGTCCGGTTTTGGGCACCTCAATCCAAGAGAGATGTCGAGGTGCTGGAGCGAGTGCAGAGGAGGGCAACGAAGCTGGTGAAGGGCCTGGAAAACAAATCCTATGAAGAGCGGTTGAAGGAGCTGGGACTGTTTAGTATGAGGAAGAGGGGGCTGAGGGGAGACCTCGTCACTCTCTTAACACTACTTGAAAGGACACTGTAGAGAGGTCGGTGCTGGTCTCCTGGCACAGGTAGGTAACGACAGAACGAGAGGGAACGGCTTCAAGCTCCAACAGGGTAGGTTTAGACTGGACATTAGGAAAGAATGTTTCACAGAGGGAGTGGTCGGGCATTGGAACAGGCTACCCAGGGAGGTGGTCGAGTCACCATCCCTGGATGTGTTTAAGAACCGTCGAGATGTGGTGTTGGGGGATATGGTGTAGGGGAGAACTTTGTAGAGTAGGGTAGATGGTTGGACTCGATGATGCCAAGGGTCTCTTGCAACCTAGACGATTCTATGATTCTATGAAAAGCAGCCCCTTCCCCCGTTTCCCCTCCCGCCCTGGGGAGCTGGATCGGTGCAGCGGGACAGGAGGAAAAAAACCCAGCCCCGTTTTCCTGCAGGGACGCAAAGCTCCCCGATGTCTCTGTGGTGGATAAGGCGGCACCCCCGCCTGCCTTCCTGGACGCCGGCGGACTGGCTGCTGTCGCCCCCACGGCCCCCGGGGCCACGCGCAGAGCGCCGCGGCGTCCCTGGGGCTGGTTGCGGGGCGAACACCGGAGGTTTTTGGCGCCGAGGCGACGGCTGCGGCTGCCCGGACTGCGAGCGGGGACAGGGCAGAGAGCGGGAAGGCCTGCCCGCCGGTAAGTGGTCACGGTCCCTGGGTGGAGGGAAGCGGGCTGAGAGCGGTCACCGCTCATGGCCCCGGTGAGGTCTCAGAGGGGGACAAGGAAGGGGGCGTGGGCGTGGGCGCTGTCCGGCTGCCCGGTGCTTTCCGGCCGCTGCGGACCGGTCCGCAGCGATTTCTGGGCTGGCCGCCGTTTTCCCCCGGCCCCCTCCGGTTCCGGAGCGGCTCGGCCCGCCCATACCGCGCGCCCATTGGTCGCGGTGCCGTAAGCGGCGTCCGTCCTCTAGGAGCCCCCGTCCCATTGGTCGGTCGCGCCGTCAATCTTCAGCGCCTCCCACCCCGGCCAATCGGAGCGCGGCAGGCGATCCGACCAATCGGAGCGCGGCGGTCGCGCTGTGATTGGCTCGTCCTCCTGTCAATCCGCCCGGGGGCGGTTGCCATGGTGAGGAAGCCCCGCCTGGTCGCGCATGCGCAGTAGTAAGGACGGCGCCGCCCTCACTACTGCGCATGCGCTACAGGGCGGGGCGTCCTCACCATGGCAACCGCCCCCTGGCGGATTGACAGGAGGACGAGCCAATCACAGCGCGACCGCCGCGCTCCGATTGGTCGGATCGCCTGCCGCGCTCCGATTGGCCGGGGTGGGAGGCGCTGAAGATTGACGGCGCGACCGACCAATGGGACGGGCTCCCCGAGGACGGAAGCCGCTTCCGGCGCCGTGACCAATGGGCGCGCCGCATGGGCGGGCCGAGCCGCTCCGGAAGCGGAGGGGGCCGGGGGAAAATGGCGGCGCGCGCGGAAGCGGCTGCGGCGCGGCGCGGCGCGGACCGCACCGCACCGCACCGGACCGGCGCGGGCGGAAAGCACCGGGCAGCCGGACAGCGTCGCGGTGCCGCTGGGCAGCGTCGCGAGGCAGCTGGACAGCGTCGAGGCCAGCGGGGGGGCGCGGGGAAGGCGGCCGGGGTCCCGAGGCGGCTCCGAGGGGAGACGGCGTTGCGGGGGGGCGGGCTGAGGCGTCTGGGGAGGTGCTCGCGGCTCCCGGGGCTGGCAAACGGGCTCGCGTGGCTGGTGTTGGGGCTTCAGCCGGAGAGGGAGTCGTGTGGCTTTGGGCTGAGGGGCGGGGGTGGAGTCCGGCGTTTTGGGGACTTGCGCAGAGGCTCAGCGGCTGGGTTTTGGGGCTCGGAAGGGGGCAGTAAGTGATGCGGTTTGGGGGCGGAGAGCAGAAGCCGTTTTGGCTGGTTCTGCAGGGGGGGTGGGCAGGAGGGCGTTGGGGGCTGCGGGGGAAAGCAGGGGCTGGGCGGGCTGCGGGGTGCTCAAACAGCAGGTGAGGTTTTCAAATCTGCAACTTGTAACTGTTGCAGCTTTATTCTGGCTTCCTCCATTTTTGCAAAAGCTTCTGTTGCTAGACAGAGCATTCCTCTGTGTATCAGCTACTTGAGCTAGTTTATTTCAATGCGTCTGATCAGGTTTGTCTGTTCAGCAAAGTGGCATTTAAAGGTGACGTTTCACCGGATGCCAGCGGCTGTGCCTTATTTCCAGTATAAAGATGTATTCCCCAAATATCAGAGTGGGATATAACAACTGCAGCTGGTCAAAAGTAACACTGAAATGCAAAATTTAGAATTTCTTTTTTCCCATTGGCTCCTCCTCAGTATGAACACAAAGTTAATTTCTATTCTTAATTCCTATTTATGCTACATATATGAAGGATGAACGCGAGGAAAGGAGACCATAAAATACTGGCCTATTGCTATTTGTATGCTGCGCTTTGAACAGAAGAGACAAAACTGTCCTTTTTGTGAAATAATACTGGCTGTATCAGTGCCGTCCTCGTGTTTTTATTCAAAAATGTGAGATTTGTTGCCCCGAATGGTGAGAGTAGTTTTTGTTAATGGAAGTCGCAAGAGGTTCTGCCACCTTAAAAACCATAGAATCGTAGAATGGTTAGAATTGGAAGGGACCTTCAAGATCATCGTGTTGCAGCCCCCCTGCCTTGGGCAGGGACGCCTCCACTAGAGCGGGTTGCTCAAAGCCCCGTCCAGCCTGGCCTTAAACACTTCCAGGGATGGGGCATCCACAGCTTCCCCGGGCAACCTGTTCCAGTGCCTCACCACCCTCACGGTAAAGAATTTCCTCCTAATATCTAGTCTGAATCTCCCCTCTTCCGATTTAAAACCGTTACCCCTTGTCCTGTCGCTACCTTTCCCGACAGAGAGTCCCTCTCCGGCTCTCCCGTAGGCTCCCTTCAGATATTGGAAGGCTGCTCTGAGGTCTCCCCGGAGCCTTCTCTTCTCCAGGCTGAACAACCCCAGCTCTCTCAGTCTCTCTTCACAGGGGAGGTGCTCCGTCCCTCCGATGGTTTTCGTGGCCCTCCGCTGGGCCCCTTCCAACAGGTCCACGTCCTTCCCGTGTCGAGGACTCCAAAGCTGGACACCGTACTCCAGGTGGGGTCTCGCGTGCGCAGAGTAGAGGGGGGTAGAATCGCCTCCCGTGACCCGCTGGCCACGCTTCTCTTGATGCAGCCCAGGGTGGGGTTGGCTTTCTGGGCTGCCAGCGCGCGTTGCCGGCTCGTACTGACGTGTAATAATGCTACTGACGTACCCTTACCAGCCTCGTGTTAAAAGAAGCAAGAAGCTGTAATATCCTTAATTTAGACAGTTTTTACGTGAAATGGTGCATCCTCACTGTTTTGTCACTTTCAGGAGCGAGCAATTGACCGAGAGCACGAGAGAGACCTTTTCCAGCAAGAGATAGGGAAGCCGGAACAACAGCTTAAGGTTCCACAAAGGATTCGGCCTGTCAGCGAGCATCAAACCGGAGAGGTAACGCGCGCTATTGCTTGTACTCAAGGGATCTAAATGGTACGCTGACAGCCGTTCGGATACCCTAGGGAAGCTGTTTTATGGTGTCCCTAACCTGCATCCGTTCGCAAGGCAGGAAAGGAAATCCCCCGAGATGAAAGGCTACGGTGTCGGGGGAACGTGGGGAAAGTGTGTTCTGGGTGTTTTTTGAGTCGGTCGGTTGGATGTTTTTAGTAGCAGACACACAGAAGCCTCGTAACTTTCAAAAAGACTCCCTCGCGTAACTTAATTTAGAAAATGGGGTTTTCAAAAGCCCGTGGAAACATTCAGGACTCCTGTAGCGATTCCCCCTGCTCTTGCGTCCTTTTGTGACATCCTGTTGGTAGCACGGGTACGGGCACCGCAGGAACGCAGTGACCAAGGGGTCACAGCCGAGACGTAGCGGCGCTCTCTGCGTGCGCCTCCCCGGGAGACGTCTGTCTCCCCTGAAACAATCTGGTGACCGCAGAAGGGCAGCTCGAGGAAGTCACAGCAACCTCTTAGGCCCAGCAAAAGCCAGAAAAGCGACAGCGGTGCAAACGCTGTGTATTGTGAAGCTTTTTGCCTGTTTTGTTTGGTGACCTTTGGGTCAATTAAACTGCATTTTATTTTTTGGTGGGTTTTCTCCTGTCTTGCTTTTAGAGCAAGGCTGATATTTTTGCGTGATTCTCTCGCCCGATTTTCAGTCTTCAGCTTCTTCTCAGGTGGCACTGCGATTTTCAAAGAAAAGCTCTTCCTTTCGGTTCAGTTCAGTTGCTGTCGTTCGGTTCTTAAATGGTAGCAACGTTTAGTATTCTATATTAGATAGTTTATGACCACAGACAGTAATGGGACATACATGGATAGACGTGAAATGTAAGTTGTCAAAATATTTATTGCCCTACAATTCTCGGAGGTAGGGGTGTGTTTCCTGGGGTTTCAAAATCTATTTCACTAAAAAGGTTTGTAACAAATCCTGCAAAGTGTTCAGCCCGTACCGGGCGACCTGGCTGTCGTCAGCCTGTGCGTACAAGGAGTGGTGGGCCATTAGCCGAATGTGTGTTAACCGACACGCGTGGAGCAATTCCGCATCCGTCTGCTTCTGTGGCAAAGCGGGTGCCCGCTCCTGTCCTACGGACACGTTCCACAGAGGGGGGAGGCACAATTAGTTTTCCTGAATCCGGGATGTTCGTTTTGAGTTCGTTTTGTGATGCGTCTCCTCATAATTTGAGGCATGGGCAGCGTGTGAATTCCTAGTTAAAATTCTCACAGTTAAAAAGGCAAAACTTCTCCCGAGAAAAAAAATTTCAAATTTGATTGCATAATGAAACGAGGCCTGTTTTTCTGCACAGAAACGATTTGTGCGAATCGTCCTGAATTACAAGCGTGTATACCCAGATGTGTACACTCCAAGTTGGCAGATAGGCTGCAGCAGCAATGTAAAGCATGCTTTAAGGTGAAAGATGGCTGTAACTGTGATGAAAACTTTAAGGTTCGTACTAGATGCTTTTAAAGTAGGATTTTTCACAGGCAGGCGCAGCGGCAATTTTAGAGCCGAGTGGTGCCGAATATTACCCATTTACAGACAGAATTCTCGGTACTGTCTTAGATTTACATCGAATTTCTATCAAATGAGCCACCTAGCCTTCCTATATAGTATATTTTGGTGCCCCGATATTACTTGGCGTATTTCATAAGTATACCTTTTATGGCCGTTTCTCGTGCTTTTCCGAGAGAGCTGCTTTACTTTTTCATAGTTGCACGGTTTTTGAATGCCTCTTCTGCCTTTCAGATCTTCTCTTTCTCCTACGCCTTAAATACTCGTACAAGAACGTGCAGAAAATGTTATGTGCAGCTGTAACGTGCTTTGGGGTTTTTTTTGGTAGGATGAAATGGAAATACTGGGACTGGCGATCCAGAAGTCTGAAGAAGCCACCGTAAAGGACCGTCCCAGTGACTACCGTCGAGTTAGGATTATTAAAAGCACCAAAGCGACACGCTCGTAGAGATGGGGACTACCTCTGGACACGTGTTAATCCCGGTCAGGTGTCCTCGGGATACAGATGGTCTGCGCTTCCTGCTCTGACAAGACAGAAGCGATGAGCTTCAGGATGAGCTCCTGAAGACAAGAAAGAGGCCAGGTGCCGGGGTTCTTGTCTCTTTGTTTGTTTGTTTGTTTGTTTGTTTTGGGCGGGGGGTGGCGGGCGGGCGGGCGGGCGTGTGGCTTCCAAAACAGGGTGCGCGGTTGACTGCAGGTGGCAGCCTGCAGAGCTCTTTTGCTGCCTGACCTCGCCTTTTCTTTGTCACTCCTCTTTCATGGCATCTGCGCTGAAAGCCGGGGCGGTCAACGAAGAGACGTGGACAAAACGGGACGAACCGGCGCCGCTTCTGCCTGTTTTCCAGGCTTTGCCACGAACCAAGGAGCATCATCAGCCTCGTCACTGGTGGCGGCGAGTCCTGAGGTGGCTTAGGTGAGTCGAGCCTTCCAGGAACGTCCGTTGTCCGTAGCCTACGGCGTGTCATTTGGACGTCAGTCGGAAGGAGGTTTCCCTTTCTGAAAGGGCACCGGTTTCTCGTGCCAAGCGGTTGCCTCTCCTGAAGTTCCCACGAGAGGGGATCCTCGGAGACGATGCGCTGGGCAGCAGAAGTCATCAGCGAGGAGACGTCGCGCGCTCTATTAAATAGGGACAAAAAGAAAGACGATGTCCTTCCAAAGGCCCGAGCGCGGCACCTCTTCCGACGGCCGATGGCATGGCCGGCCTTTGGGCTCTGGGTCCCCCGTAACAGCGGGGACACGGCCAAACCCTGTTCCTCTGCGTGTTCGGCACAGCCAAAAGCCTTGGCCGGTCCGCCGGTCGTTTTCGGTAGCCTGGTGGATCGCGGCACCGGGGATTGGATTTCCCCCCGCCAAAAGTACAGCCGTTTGGGGAATCTCTTACCTTCCTGGTTTTTTCTATCGTAAAGGAGACTTTAAAAAAAGGGTTAAAGTCGTATAACGTGCAAACTGACTTGCAGGCTTTAAACGGCAACCGTCCACCGGCTGTAGCCTACAGCGTCTTAGGCGTCCCTAAGCGGCGAGGTATTTGTTCCAAATCTTTGAAAAGAGAGGCGACTGAAGGTAACGGGTTGGGTTTTTGGTTGGGTTTTTTTTCTAGTTTTTTTGTTTTTTGTTTTTCCCCCCCCTTTTCTTTAGGCGGAGCGCTCTGAAGAACCTGATTTCTGCCTGGCTTTCAGCGTCGCGTTTCCCCGGCAGTGCGGTAGCATCTCTCTCGGGCAGTGCCGCCGGCCAGATGTCCCTCCTCCTTGGGTAGGAGAGAAAGCAGCCCCCGGTCAAATGACAACTGCGCGTTCTGGAGACGGAGAGCGCAACGGTGGGGGTTCGGAGCTGTGCCAGTTGAATTAGCGCCGAAGAAAAAGTCCGAGGCTTTTCTAGCGTGAGTATTTTTCTTGGCCGTATCTAAACGCGCGCAGAGCTTTCCAGCGGCAGGGAAAGGGAAGGGAGGAGGCGCTTCCCCCCAGCGGGCGGAGGGTTTGTTACGCTGTTAGGCTGAGAAGGTGTTGCAAGTGGCACGGGTCAGTCTGAATAGGGACCTGAAGCGTCGGGATGGCTCCGGCTTTGGCAGGCCGTGCCGTCTTTGGAGCGGAGCTGTTTCCCCGCAATCCTCCTGTAGCTCAGCTCCTGTCCTGTCCCTCGGCCGGAGGGAATTCCTCTACTCTCTTCGGTGCTCTTTCGTTTGATGATGCTGATCTCCGGTTGGGGTTTGCTGTTTGTTTTGCAGGTGCCTCGTTGTCCGCGTCTCGTGCTGCTCGACAGATGCCCCGGCCCGGGTTTGCAGCCGGTGGTGGAGCCGCCTGAGGGGAAGGGGCCAGCCCTGGGTCTGGTCGTTCGGTGCATTTTTTGGGGCGAATTAAAAAAACCGGGGTGTGTGTGTGGGGGGGGGTGGTGGTGTGATGATGTCATTTGGGGCAGCCGGATGTCAGCGGGGGAGCGACGGTGCGGCGGAGGAGCAGGTGAGTGGGGGTTAAGTGGGGTTCCCCCCACAAGAGGGTGGGTCACGGCCCCCAAACGCCTGAAAACTTGGTGCGGGGCAGGTGGTTGGGGTTTTGGGCGGTGGTGTTTAAAAAATGTTAAAAGCTGTATATGCGGGGGTGAGGCATTGGAGTAGAGAACAATCTCTCATTTTTCTGTGTGTTGAAAAATAATATTCCCTTACGTATATAAAAGGAGTTCCAAATACCAACCCGTATCTCTAAAGATTCTGTATTATTTAATGGGAGTTTAGACGACGGAAAGATTTTTTTAAAAGATTTATTTATAAAGAGAGATTGAAGCGTCAAAGCGGATGTCTGGACAGGTCGCTAGTCCAATTGGATGTTGTCTATCTATCGTGCGTGTTAATCTGTAAGTCTAAACAGATGTGACTCTTAGCAGACGTTCTGTCGAAGTGTATCAAGAGCATCCGTTTTCCCTAAGTCTTACCCACGGGTCGGTCAGTGCGGAGGCGTAAACGCCTGTGCTGTAGATGGTTCCAGACTGCAAAGAGAGCCTATCGCTAGAAGGGATTTCCAAACTGGCCCTCCCCTCTGCTCTCTCTTGCCGGCGTCCAAGCGCTTTCAAAAGCGCTTTAAGCAGGAGTGTTGATTCCCAGGAGGATAGGGAAGCTCTACAGAGAGACTTAGGTAGATTGGATGGTTGGGCCAACATCAGTGGTATGAGTTTCAAGAAGGGCAAGTGCCAGGTTCTGCGCGTGGGCCACAATAACCCCGAGCAGCGCTACAGGCTTGGGGAAACGTGGCTGGAAAACCACCTGGAAGAAAGAGACCTGGGGGTGCTAATGGACAAGCGGCTGAACGTGAGCCGGCAGTGTGCCCAGGTGGCCACGAAAGCCAACGGCATCCTGGCTTGTATTAGAAACAGCGTGAGCAGCAGAAGTAGGGAGGCGATTGTGCCCCTGTACTCGGCACTGGTGAGGCCGCACCTGGAGTATTGCGTCCGGTTTTGGGCACCTCAATCCAAGAGAGATGTCGAGGTGCTGGAGCGAGTGCAGAGGAGGGCAACGAAGCTGGTGAAGGGCCTGGAAAACAAATCCTATGAAGAGCGGTTGAAGGAGCTGGGACTGTTTAGTATGAGGAAGAGGGGGCTGAGGGGAGACCTCGTCACTCTCTTAACACTACTTGAAAGGACACTGTAGAGAGGTCGGTGCTGGTCTCCTGGCACAGGTAGGTAACGACAGAACGAGAGGGAACGGCTTCAAGCTCCAACAGGGTAGGTTTAGACTGGACATTAGGAAAGAATGTTTCACAGAGGGAGTGGTCGGGCATTGGAACAGGCTACCCAGGGAGGTGGTCGAGTCACCATCCCTGGATGTGTTTAAGAACCGTCGAGATGTGGTGTTGGGGGATATGGTGTAGGGGAGAACTTTGTAGAGTAGGGTAGATGGTTGGACTCGATGATGCCAAGGGTCTCTTGCAACCTAGACGATTCTATGATTCTATGAAAAGCAGCCCCTTCCCCCGTTTCCCCTCCCGCCCTGGGGAGCTGGATCGGTGCAGCGGGACAGGAGGAAAAAAACCCAGCCCCGTTTTCCTGCAGGGACGCAAAGCTCCCCGATGTCTCTGTGGTGGATAAGGCGGCACCCCCGCCTGCCTTCCTGGACGCCGGCGGACTGGCTGCTGTCGCCCCCACGGCCCCCGGGGCCACGCGCAGAGCGCCGCGGCGTCCCTGGGGCTGGTTGCGGGGCGAACACCGGAGGTTTTTGGCGCCGAGGCGACGGCTGCGGCTGCCCGGACTGCGAGCGGGGACAGGGCAGAGAGCGGGAAGGCCTGCCCGCCGGTAAGTGGTCACGGTCCCTGGGTGGAGGGAAGCGGGCTGAGAGCGGTCACCGCTCATGGCCCCGGTGAGGTCTCAGAGGGGGACAAGGAAGGGGGCGTGGGCGTGGGCGCTGTCCGGCTGCCCGGTGCTTTCCGGCCGCTGCGGACCGGTCCGCAGCGATTTCTGGGCTGGCCGCCGTTTTCCCCCGGCCCCCTCCGGTTCCGGAGCGGCTCGGCCCGCCCATACCGCGCGCCCATTGGTCGCGGTGCCGTAAGCGGCGTCCGTCCTCTAGGAGCCCCCGTCCCATTGGTCGGTCGCGCCGTCAATCTTCAGCGCCTCCCACCCCGGCCAATCGGAGCGCGGCAGGCGATCCGACCAATCGGAGCGCGGCGGTCGCGCTGTGATTGGCTCGTCCTCCTGTCAATCCGCCCGGGGGCGGTTGCCATGGTGAGGAAGCCCCGCCTGGTCGCGCATGCGCAGTAGTAAGGACGGCGCCGCCCTCACTACTGCGCATGCGCTACAGGGCGGGGCGTCCTCACCATGGCAACCGCCCCCTGGCGGATTGACAGGAGGACGAGCCAATCACAGCGCGACCGCCGCGCTCCGATTGGTCGGATCGCCTGCCGCGCTCCGATTGGCCGGGGTGGGAGGCGCTGAAGATTGACGGCGCGACCGACCAATGGGACGGGCTCCCCGAGGACGGAAGCCGCTTCCGGCGCCGTGACCAATGGGCGCGCCGCATGGGCGGGCCGAGCCGCTCCGGAAGCGGAGGGGGCCGGGGGAAAATGGCGGCGCGCGCGGAAGCGGCTGCGGCGCGGCGCGGACCGGACCGCACCGCACCGCACCGGACCGGCGCGGGCGGAAAGCACCGGGCAGCCGGACAGCGTCGCGGTGCCGCTGGGCAGCGTCGCGAGGCAGCTGGACAGCGTCGAGGCCAGCGGGGGGGCGCGGGGAAGGCGGCCGGGGTCCCGAGGCGGCTCCGAGGGGAGACGGCGTTGCGGGGGGGCGGGCTGAGGCGTCTGGGGAGGTGCTCGCGGCTCCCGGGGCTGGCAAACGGGCTCGCGTGGCTGGTGTTGGGGCTTCAGCCGGAGAGGGAGTCGTGTGGCTTTGGGCTGAGGGGCGGGGGTGGAGTCCGGCGTTTTGGGGACTTGCGCAGAGGCTCAGCGGCTGGGTTTTGGGGCTCGGAAGGGGGCAGTAAGTGATGCGGTTTGGGGGCGGAGAGCAGAAGCCGTTTTGGCTGGTTCTGCAGGGGGGGTGGGCAGGAGGGCGTTGGGGGCTGCGGGGGAAAGCAGGGGCTGGGCGGGCTGCGGGGTGCTCAAACAGCAGGTGAGGTTTTCAAATCTGCAACTTGTAACTGTTGCAGCTTTATTCTGGCTTCCTCCATTTTTGCAAAAGCTTCTGTTGCTAGACAGAGCATTCCTCTGTGTATCAGCTACTTGAGCTAGTTTATTTCAATGCGTCTGATCAGGTTTGTCTGTTCAGCAAAGTGGCATTTAAAGGTGACGTTTCACCGGATGCCAGCGGCTGTGCCTTATTTCCAGTATAAAGATGTATTCCCCAAATATCAGAGTGGGATATAACAACTGCAGCTGGTCAAAAGTAACACTGAAATGCAAAATTTAGAATTTCTTTTTTCCCATTGGCTCCTCCTCAGTATGAACACAAAGTTAATTTCTATTCTTAATTCCTATTTATGCTACATATATGAAGGATGAACGCGAGGAAAGGAGACCATAAAATACTGGCCTATTGCTATTTGTATGCTGTGCTTTGAACAGAAGAGACAAAACTGTCCTTTTTGTGAAATAATACTGGCTGTATCAGTGCCGTCCTCGTGTTTTTATTCAAAAATGTGAGATTTGTTGCCCCGAATGGTGAGAGTAGTTTTTGTTAATGGAAGTCGCAAGAGGTTCTGCCACCTTAAAAACCATAGAATCGTAGAATGGTTAGAATTGGAAGGGACCTTCAAGATCATCGTGTTGCAGCCCCCCTGCCTTGGGCAGGGACGCCTCCACTAGAGCGGGTTGCTCAAAGCCCCGTCCAGCCTGGCCTTAAACACTTCCAGGGATGGGGCATCCACAGCTTCCCCGGGCAACCTGTTCCAGTGCCTCACCACCCTCACGGTAAAGAATTTCCTCCTAATATCTAGTCTGAATCTCCCCTCTTCCGATTTAAAACCGTTACCCCTTGTCCTGTCGCTACCTTTCCCGACAGAGAGTCCCTCTCCGGCTCTCCCGTAGGCTCCCTTCAGATATTGGAAGGCTGCTCTGAGGTCTCCCCGGAGCCTTCTCTTCTCCAGGCTGAACAACCCCAGCTCTCTCAGTCTCTCTTCACAGGGGAGGTGCTCCGTCCCTCCGATGGTTTTCGTGGCCCTCCGCTGGGCCCCTTCCAACAGGTCCACGTCCTTCCCGTGTCGAGGACTCCAAAGCTGGACACCGTACTCCAGGTGGGGTCTCGCGTGCGCAGAGTAGAGGGGGGTAGAATCGCCTCCCGTGACCCGCTGGCCACGCTTCTCTTGATGCAGCCCAGGGTGGGGTTGGCTTTCTGGGCTGCCAGCGCGCGTTGCCGGCTCGTACTGACGTGTAATAATGCTACTGACGTACCCTTACCAGCCTCGTGTTAAAAGAAGCAAGAAGCTGTAATATCCTTAATTTAGACAGTTTTTACGTGAAATGGTGCATCCTCACTGTTTTGTCACTTTCAGGAGCGAGCAATTGACCGAGAGCACGAGAGAGACCTTTTCCAGCAAGAGATAGGGAAGCCGGAACAACAGCTTAAGGTTCCACAAAGGATTCGGCCTGTCAGCGAGCATCAAACCGGAGAGGTAACGCGCGCTATTGCTTGTACTCAAGGGATCTAAATGGTACGCTGACAGCCGTTCGGATACCCTAGGGAAGCTGTTTTATGGTGTCCCTAACCTGCATCCGTTCGCAAGGCAGGAAAGGAAATCCCCCGAGATGAAAGGCTACGGTGTCGGGGGAACGTGGGGAAAGTGTGTTCTGGGTGTTTTTTGAGTCGGTCTGTTGGATGTTTTTAGTAGCAGACACACAGAAGCCTCGTAACTTTCAAAAAGACTCCCTCGCGTAACTTAATTTAGAAAATGGGGTTTTCAAAAGCCCGTGGAAACATTCAGGACTCCTGTAGCGATTCCCCCTGCTCTTGCGTCCTTTTGTGACATCCTGTTGGTAGCACGGGTACGGGCACCGCAGGAACGCAGTGACCAAGGGGTCACAGCCGAGACGTAGCGGCGCTCTCTGCGTGCGCCTCCCCGGGAGACGTCTGTCTCCCCTGAAACAATCTGGTGACCGCAGAAGGGCAGCTCGAGGAAGTCACAGCAACCTCTTAGGCCCAGCAAAAGCCAGAAAAGCGACAGCGGTGCAAACGCTGTGTATTGTGAAGCTTTTTGCCTGTTTTGTTTGGTGACCTTTGGGTCAATTAAACTGCATTTTATTTTTTGGTGGGTTTTCTCCTGTCTTGCTTTTAGAGCAAGGCTGATATTTTTGCGTGATTCTCTCGCCCGATTTTCAGTCTTCAGCTTCTTCTCAGGTGGCACTGCGATTTTCAAAGAAAAGCTCTTCCTTTCGGTTCAGTTCAGTTGCTGTCGTTCGGTTCTTAAATGGTAGCAACGTTTAGTATTCTATATTAGATAGTTTATGACCACAGACAGTAATGGGACATACATGGATAGACGTGAAATGTAAGTTGTCAAAATATTTATTGCCCTACAATTCTCGGAGGTAGGGGTGTGTTTCCTGGGGTTTCAAAATCTATTTCACTAAAAAGGTTTGTAACAAATCCTGCAAAGTGTTCAGCCCGTACCGGGCGACCTGGCTGTCGTCAGCCTGTGCGTACAAGGAGTGGTGGGCCATTAGCCGAATGTGTGTTAACCGACACGCGTGGAGCAATTCCGCATCCGTCTGCTTCTG
Source organism: Numenius arquata (assembly GCF_964106895.1). Lineage (NCBI taxonomy): Eukaryota > Metazoa > Chordata > Aves > Charadriiformes > Scolopacidae > Numenius > Numenius arquata. The sequence continues at coordinate 62,953 of NW_027414521.1, forward strand.
TGGCAAAGCGGGTGCCCGCTCCTGTCCTACGGACACGTTCCACAGAGGGGGGAGGCACAATTAGTTTTCCTGAATCCGGGATGTTCGTTTTGAGTTCGTTTTGTGATGCGTCTCCTCATAATTTGAGGCATGGGCAGCGTGTGAATTCCTAGTTAAAATTCTCACAGTTAAAAAGGCAAAACTTCTCCCGAGAAAAAAAATTTCAAATTTGATTGCATAATGAAACGAGGCCTGTTTTTCTGCACAGAAACGATTTGTGCGAATCGTCCTGAATTACAAGCGTGTATACCCAGATGTGTACACTCCAAGTTGGCAGATAGGCTGCAGCAGCAATGTAAAGCATGCTTTAAGGTGAAAGATGGCTGTAACTGTGATGAAAACTTTAAGGTTCGTACTAGATGCTTTTAAAGTAGGATTTTTCACAGGCAGGCGCAGCGGCAATTTTAGAGCCGAGTGGTGCCGAATATTACCCATTTACAGACAGAATTCTCGGTACTGTCTTAGATTTACATCGAATTTCTATCAAATGAGCCACCTAGCCTTCCTATATAGTATATTTTGGTGCCCCGATATTACTTGGCGTATTTCATAAGTATACCTTTTATGGCCGTTTCTCGTGCTTTTCCGAGAGAGCTGCTTTACTTTTTCATAGTTGCACGGTTTTTGAATGCCTCTTCTGCCTTTCAGATCTTCTCTTTCTCCTACGCCTTAAATACTCGTACAAGAACGTGCAGAAAATGTTATGTGCAGCTGTAACGTGCTTTGGGGTTTTTTTTGGTAGGATGAAATGGAAATACTGGGACTGGCGATCCAGAAGTCTGAAGAAGCCACCGTAAAGGACCGTCCCAGTGACTACCGTCGAGTTAGGATTATTAAAAGCACCAAAGCGACACGCTCGTAGAGATGGGGACTACCTCTGGACACGTGTTAATCCCGGTCAGGTGTCCTCGGGATACAGATGGTCTGCGCTTCCTGCTCTGACAAGACAGAAGCGATGAGCTTCAGGATGAGCTCCTGAAGACAAGAAAGAGGCCAGGTGCCGGGGTTCTTGTCTCTTTGTTTGTTTGTTTGTTTGTTTGTTTTGGGCGGGGGGTGGCGGGCGGGCGGGCGGGCGTGTGGCTTCCAAAACAGGGTGCGCGGTTGACTGCAGGTGGCAGCCTGCAGAGCTCTTTTGCTGCCTGACCTCGCCTTTTCTTTGTCACTCCTCTTTCATGGCATCTGCGCTGAAAGCCGGGGCGGTCAACGAAGAGACGTGGACAAAACGGGACGAACCGGCGCCGCTTCTGCCTGTTTTCCAGGCTTTGCCACGAACCAAGGAGCATCATCAGCCTCGTCACTGGTGGCGGCGAGTCCTGAGGTGGCTTAGGTGAGTCGAGCCTTCCAGGAACGTCCGTTGTCCGTAGCCTACGGCGTGTCATTTGGACGTCAGTCGGAAGGAGGTTTCCCTTTCTGAAAGGGCACCGGTTTCTCGTGCCAAGCGGTTGCCTCTCCTGAAGTTCCCACGAGAGGGGATCCTCGGAGACGATGCGCTGGGCAGCAGAAGTCATCAGCGAGGAGACGTCGCGCGCTCTATTAAATAGGGACAAAAAGAAAGACGATGTCCTTCCAAAGGCCCGAGCGCGGCACCTCTTCCGACGGCCGATGGCATGGCCGGCCTTTGGGCTCTGGGTCCCCCGTAACAGCGGGGACACGGCCAAACCCTGTTCCTCTGCGTGTTCGGCACAGCCAAAAGCCTTGGCCGGTCCGCCGGTCGTTTTCGGTAGCCTGGTGGATCGCGGCACCGGGGATTGGATTTCCCCCCGCCAAAAGTACAGCCGTTTGGGGAATCTCTTACCTTCCTGGTTTTTTCTATCGTAAAGGAGACTTTAAAAAAAGGGTTAAAGTCGTATAACGTGCAAACTGACTTGCAGGCTTTAAACGGCAACCGTCCACCGGCTGTAGCCTACAGCGTCTTAGGCGTCCCTAAGCGGCGAGGTATTTGTTCCAAATCTTTGAAAAGAGAGGCGACTGAAGGTAACGGGTTGGGTTTTTGGTTGGGTTTTTTTTCTAGTTTTTTTGTTTTTTGTTTTTCCCCCCCCTTTTCTTTAGGCGGAGCGCTCTGAAGAACCTGATTTCTGCCTGGCTTTCAGCGTCGCGTTTCCCCGGCAGTGCGGTAGCATCTCTCTCGGGCAGTGCCGCCGGCCAGATGTCCCTCCTCCTTGGGTAGGAGAGAAAGCAGCCCCCGGTCAAATGACAACTGCGCGTTCTGGAGACGGAGAGCGCAACGGTGGGGGTTCGGAGCTGTGCCAGTTGAATTAGCGCTGAAGAAAAAGTCCGAGGCTTTTCTAGCGTGAGTATTTTTCTTGGCCGTATCTAAACGCGCGCAGAGCTTTCCAGCGGCAGGGAAAGGGAAGGGAGGAGGCGCTTCCCCCCAGCGGGCGGAGGGTTTGTTACGCTGTTAGGCTGAGAAGGTGTTGCAAGTGGCACGGGTCAGTCTGAATAGGGACCTGAAGCGTCGGGATGGCTCCGGCTTTGGCAGGCCGTGCCGTCTTTGGAGCGGAGCTGTTTCCCCGCAATCCTCCTGTAGCTCAGCTCCTGTCCTGTCCCTCGGCCGGAGGGAATTCCTCTACTCTCTTCGGTGCTCTTTCGTTTGATGATGCTGATCTCCGGTTGGGGTTTGCTGTTTGTTTTGCAGGTGCCTCGTTGTCCGCGTCTCGTGCTGCTCGACAGATGCCCCGGCCCGGGTTTGCAGCCGGTGGTGGAGCCGCCTGAGGGGAAGGGGCCAGCCCTGGGTCTGGTCGTTCGGTGCATTTTTTGGGGCGAATTAAAAAAACCGGGGTGTGTGTGTGGGGGGGGGTGGTGGTGTGATGATGTCATTTGGGGCAGCCGGATGTCAGCGGGGGAGCGACGGTGCGGCGGAGGAGCAGGTGAGTGGGGGTTAAGTGGGGTTCCCCCCACAAGAGGGTGGGTCACGGCCCCCAAACGCCTGAAAACTTGGTGCGGGGCAGGTGGTTGGGGTTTTGGGCGGTGGTGTTTAAAAAATGTTAAAAGCTGTATATGCGGGGGTGAGGCATTGGAGTAGAGAACAATCTCTCATTTTTCTGTGTGTTGAAAAATAATATTCCCTTACGTATATAAAAGGAGTTCCAAATACCAACCCGTATCTCTAAAGATTCTGTATTATTTAATGGGAGTTTAGACGACGGAAAGATTTTTTTAAAAGATTTATTTATAAAGAGAGATTGAAGCGTCAAAGCGGATGTCTGGACAGGTCGCTAGTCCAATTGGATGTTGTCTATCTATCGTGCGTGTTAATCTGTAAGTCTAAACAGATGTGACTCTTAGCAGACGTTCTGTCGAAGTGTATCAAGAGCATCCGTTTTCCCTAAGTCTTACCCACGGGTCGGTCAGTGCGGAGGCGTAAACGCCTGTGCTGTAGATGGTTCCAGACTGCAAAGAGAGCCTATCGCTAGAAGGGATTTCCAAACTGGCCCTCCCCTCTGCTCTCTCTTGCCGGCGTCCAAGCGCTTTCAAAAGCGCTTTAAGCAGGAGTGTTGATTCCCAGGAGGATAGGGAAGCTCTACAGAGAGACTTAGGTAGATTGGATCGTTGGGCCAACATCAGTGGTATGAGTTTCAAGAAGGGCAAGTGCCAGGTTCTGCGCGTGGGCCACAATAACCCCGAGCAGCGCTACAGGCTTGGGGAAACGTGGCTGGAAAACCACCTGGAAGAAAGAGACCTGGGGGTGCTAATGGACAAGCGGCTGAACGTGAGCCGGCAGTGTGCCCAGGTGGCCACGAAAGCCAACGGCATCCTGGCTTGTATTAGAAACAGCGTGAGCAGCAGAAGTAGGGAGGCGATTGTGCCCCTGTACTCGGCACTGGTGAGGCCACACCTGGAGTATTGCGTCCGGTTTTGGGCACCTCAATCCAAGAGAGATGTCGAGGTGCTGGAGCGAGTGCAGAGGAGGGCAACGAAGCTGGTGAAGGGCCTGGAAAACAAATCCTATGAAGAGCGGTTGAAGGAGCTGGGACTGTTTAGTATGAGGAAGAGGGGGCTGAGGGGAGACCTCGTCACTCTCTAAAACTACTTGAAAGGACACTGTAGAGAGGTCGGTGCTGGTCTCCTGGCACGGGTAGGTAACGACAGAACGAGAGGGAACGGCTTCAAGCTCCAACAGGGTAGGTTTAGACTGGACATTAGGAAAGAATGTTTCACAGAGGGAGTGGTCGGGCATTGGAACAGGCTACCCAGGGAGGTGGTCGAGTCACCATCCCTGGATGTGTTTAAGAACCGTCGAGATGTGGTGTTGGGGGATATGGTGTAGGGGAGAACTTTGTAGAGTAGGGTAGATGGTTGGACTCGATGATGCCAAGGGTCTCTTGCAACCTAGACGATTCTATGATTCTATGAAAAGCAGCCCCTTCCCCCGTTTCCCCTCCCGCCCTGGGGAGCTGGATCGGTGCAGCGGGACAGGAGGAAAAAAACCCAGCCCCGTTTTCCTGCAGGGACGCAAAGCTCCCCGATGTCTCTGTGGTGGATAAGGCGGCACCCCCGCCTGCCTTCCTGGACGCCGGCGGACTGGCTGCTGTCGCCCCCACGGCCCCCGGGGCCACGCGCAGAGCGCCGCGGCGTCCCTGGGGCTGGTTGCGGGGCGAACACCGGAGGTTTTTGGCGCCGAGGCGACGGCTGCGGCTGCCCGGACTGCGAGCGGGGACAGGGCAGAGAGCGGGAAGGCCTGCCCGCCGGTAAGTGGTCACGGTCCCTGGGTGGAGGGAAGCGGGCTGAGAGCGGTCACCGCTCATGGCCCCGGTGAGGTCTCAGAGGGGGACAAGGAAGGGGGCGTGGGCGTGGGCGCTGTCCGGCTGCCCGGTGCTTTCCGGCCGCTGCGGACCGGTCCGCAGCGATTTCTGGGCTGGCCGCCGTTTTCCCCCCGGCCCCCTCCGGTTCCGGAGCGGCTCGGCCCGCCCATACCGCGCGCCCATTGGTCGCGGTGCCGTAAGCGGCGTCCGTCCTCTAGGAGCCCCCGTCCCATTGGTCGGTCGCGCCGTCAATCTTCAGCGCCTCCCACCCCGGCCAATCGGAGCGCGGCAGGCGATCCGACCAATCGGAGCGCGGCGGTCGCGCTGTGATTGGCTCGTCCTCCTGTCAATCCGCCCGGGGGCGGTTGCCATGGTGAGGAAGCCCCGCCTGGTCGCGCATGCGCAGTAGTAAGGACGGCGCCGCCCTCACTACTGCGCATGCGCTACAGGGCGGGGCGTCCTCACCATGGCAACCGCCCCCTGGCGGATTGACAGGAGGACGAGCCAATCACAGCGCGACCGCCGCGCTCCGATTGGTCGGATCGCCTGCCGCGCTCCGATTGGCCGGGGTGGGAGGCGCTGAAGATTGACGGCGCGACCGACCAATGGGACGGGCTCCCCGAGGACGGAAGCCGCTTCCGGCGCCGTGACCAATGGGCGCGCCGCATGGGCGGGCCGAGCCGCTCCGGAAGCGGAGGGGGCCGGGGGAAAATGGCGGCGCGCGCGGAAGCGGCTGCGGCGCGGCGCGGACCGGACCGCACCGCACCGCACCGGACCGGCGCGGGCGGAAAGCACCGGGCAGCCGGACAGCGTCGCGGTGCCGCTGGGCAGCGTCGCGAGGCAGCTGGACAGCGTCGAGGCCAGCGGGGGGGCGCGGGGAAGGCGGCCGGGGTCCCGAGGCGGCTCCGAGGGGAGACGGCGTTGCGGGGGGGCGGGCTGAGGCGTCTGGGGAGGTGCTCGCGGCTCCCGGGGCTGGCAAACGGGCTCGCGTGGCTGGTGTTGGGGCTTCAGCCGGAGAGGGAGTCGTGTGGCTTTGGGCTGAGGGGCGGGGGTGGAGTCCGGCGTTTTGGGGACTTGCGCAGAGGCTCAGCGGCTGGGTTTTGGGGCTCGGAAGGGGGCAGTAAGTGATGCGGTTTGGGGGCGGAGAGCAGAAGCCGTTTTGGCTGGTTCTGCAGGGGGGGTGGGCAGGAGGGCGTTGGGGGCTGCGGGGGAAAGCAGGGGCTGGGCGGGCTGCGGGGTGCTCAAACAGCAGGTGAGGTTTTCAAATCTGCAACTTGTAACTGTTGCAGCTTTATTCTGGCTTCCTCCATTTTTGCAAAAGCTTCTGTTGCTAGACAGAGCATTCCTCTGTGTATCAGCTACTTGAGCTAGTTTATTTCAATGCGTCTGATCAGGTTTGTCTGTTCAGCAAAGTGGCATTTAAAGGTGACGTTTCACCGGATGCCAGCGGCTGTGCCTTATTTCCAGTATAAAGATGTATTCCCCAAATATCAGAGTGGGATATAACAACTGCAGCTGGTCAAAAGTAACACTGAAATGCAAAATTTAGAATTTCTTTTTTCCCATTGGCTCCTCCTCAGTATGAACACAAAGTTAATTTCTATTCTTAATTCCTATTTATGCTACATATATGAAGGATGAACGCGAGGAAAGGAGACCATAAAATACTGGCCTATTGCTATTTGTATGCTGTGCTTTGAACAGAAGAGACAAAACTGTCCTTTTTGTGAAATAATACTGGCTGTATCAGTGCCGTCCTCGTGTTTTTATTCAAAAATGTGAGATTTGTTGCCCCGAATGGTGAGAGTAGTTTTTGTTAATGGAAGTCGCAAGAGGTTCTGCCACCTTAAAAACCATAGAATCGTAGAATGGTTAGAATTGGAAGGGACCTTCAAGATCATCGTGTTGCAGCCCCCCTGCCTTGGGCAGGGACGCCTCCACTAGAGCGGGTTGCTCAAAGCCCCGTCCAGCCTGGCCTTAAACACTTCCAGGGATGGGGCATCCACAGCTTCCCCGGGCAACCTGTTCCAGTGCCTCACCACCCTCACGGTAAAGAATTTCCTCCTAATATCTAGTCTGAATCTCCCCTCTTCCGATTTAAAACCGTTACCCCTTGTCCTGTCGCTACCTTTCCCGACAGAGAGTCCCTCTCCGGCTCTCCCGTAGGCTCCCTTCAGATATTGGAAGGCTGCTCTGAGGTCTCCCCGGAGCCTTCTCTTCTCCAGGCTGAACAACCCCAGCTCTCTCAGTCTCTCTTCACAGGGGAGGTGCTCCGTCCCTCCGATGGTTTTCGTGGCCCTCCGCTGGGCCCCTTCCAACAGGTCCACGTCCTTCCCGTGTCGAGGACTCCAAAGCTGGACACCGTACTCCAGGTGGGGTCTCGCGTGCGCAGAGTAGAGGGGGGTAGAATCGCCTCCCGTGACCCGCTGGCCACGCTTCTCTTGATGCAGCCCAGGGTGGGGTTGGCTTTCTGGGCTGCCAGCGCGCGTTGCCGGCTCGTACTGACGTGTAATAATGCTACTGACGTACCCTTACCAGCCTCGTGTTAAAAGAAGCAAGAAGCTGTAATATCCTTAATTTAGACAGTTTTTACGTGAAATGGTGCATCCTCACTGTTTTGTCACTTTCAGGAGCGAGCAATTGACCGAGAGCACGAGAGAGACCTTTTCCAGCAAGAGATAGGGAAGCCGGAACAACAGCTTAAGGTTCCACAAAGGATTCGGCCTGTCAGCGAGCATCAAACCGGAGAGGTAACGCGCGCTATTGCTTGTACTCAAGGGATCTAAATGGTACGCTGACAGCCGTTCGGATACCCTAGGGAAGCTGTTTTATGGTGTCCCTAACCTGCATCCGTTCGCAAGGCAGGAAAGGAAATCCCCCGAGATGAAAGGCTACGGTGTCGGGGGAACGTGGGGAAAGTGTGTTCTGGGTGTTTTTTGAGTCGGTCGTTGGATGTTTTTAGTAGCAGACACACAGAAGCCTCGTAACTTTCAAAAAGACTCCCTCGCGTAACTTAATTTAGAAAATGGGGTTTTCAAAAGCCCGTGGAAACATTCAGGACTCCTGTAGCGATTCCCCCTGCTCTTGCGTCCTTTTGTGACATCCTGTTGGTAGCACGGGTACGGGCACCGCAGGAACGCAGTGACCAAGGGGTCACAGCCGAGACGTAGCGGCGCTCTCTGCGTGCGCCTCCCCGGGAGACGTCTGTCTCCCCTGAAACAATCTGGTGACCGCAGAAGGGCAGCTCGAGGAAGTCACAGCAACCTCTTAGGCCCAGCAAAAGCCAGAAAAGCGACAGCGGTGCAAACGCTGTGTATTGTGAAGCTTTTTGCCTGTTTTGTTTGGTGACCTTTGGGTCAATTAAACTGCATTTTATTTTTTGGTGGGTTTTCTCCTGTCTTGCTTTTAGAGCAAGGCTGATATTTTTGCGTGATTCTCTCGCCCGATTTTCAGTCTTCAGCTTCTTCTCAGGTGGCACTGCGATTTTCAAAGAAAAGCTCTTCCTTTCGGTTCAGTTCAGTTGCTGTCGTTCGGTTCTTAAATGGTAGCAACGTTTAGTATTCTATATTAGATAGTTTATGACCACAGACAGTAATGGGACATACATGGATAGACGTGAAATGTAAGTTGTCAAAATATTTATTGCCCTACAATTCTCGGAGGTAGGGGTGTGTTTCCTGGGGTTTCAAAATCTATTTCACTAAAAAGGTTTGTAACAAATCCTGCAAAGTGTTCAGCCCGTACCGGGCGACCTGGCTGTCGTCAGCCTGTGCGTACAAGGAGTGGTGGGCCATTAGCCGAATGTGTGTTAACCGACACGCGTGGAGCAATTCCGCATCCGTCTGCTTCTGTGGCAAAGCGGGTGCCCGCTCCTGTCCTACGGACACGTTCCACAGAGGGGGGAGGCACAATTAGTTTTCCTGAATCCGGGATGTTCGTTTTGAGTTCGTTTTGTGATGCGTCTCCTCATAATTTGAGGCATGGGCAGCGTGTGAATTCCTAGTTAAAATTCTCACAGTTAAAAAGGCAAAACTTCTCCCGAGAAAAAAAATTTCAAATTTGATTGCATAATGAAACGAGGCCTGTTTTTCTGCACAGAAACGATTTGTGCGAATCGTCCTGAATTACAAGCGTGTATACCCAGATGTGTACACTCCAAGTTGGCAGATAGGCTGCAGCAGCAATGTAAAGCATGCTTTAAGGTGAAAGATGGCTGTAACTGTGATGAAAACTTTAAGGTTCGTACTAGATGCTTTTAAAGTAGGATTTTTCACAGGCAGGCGCAGCGGCAATTTTAGAGCCGAGTGGTGCCGAATATTACCCATTTACAGACAGAATTCTCGGTACTGTCTTAGATTTACATCGAATTTCTATCAAATGAGCCACCTAGCCTTCCTATATAGTATATTTTGGTGCCCCGATATTACTTGGCGTATTTCATAAGTATACCTTTTATGGCCGTTTCTCGTGCTTTTCCGAGAGAGCTGCTTTACTTTTTCATAGTTGCACGGTTTTTGAATGCCTCTTCTGCCTTTCAGATCTTCTCTTTCTCCTACGCCTTAAATACTCGTACAAGAACGTGCAGAAAATGTTATGTGCAGCTGTAACGTGCTTTGGGGTTTTTTTTGGTAGGATGAAATGGAAATACTGGGACTGGCGATCCAGAAGTCTGAAGAAGCCACCGTAAAGGACCGTCCCAGTGACTACCGTCGAGTTAGGATTATTAAAAGCACCAAAGCGACACGCTCGTAGAGATGGGGACTACCTCTGGACACGTGTTAATCCCGGTCAGGTGTCCTCGGGATACAGATGGTCTGCGCTTCCTGCTCTGACAAGACAGAAGCGATGAGCTTCAGGATGAGCTCCTGAAGACAAGAAAGAGGCCAGGTGCCGGGGTTCTTGTCTCTTTGTTTGTTTGTTTGTTTGTTTGTTTTGGGCGGGGGGTGGCGGGCGGGCGGGCGGGCGTGTGGCTTCCAAAACAGGGTGCGCGGTTGACTGCAGGTGGCAGCCTGCAGAGCTCTTTTGCTGCCTGACCTCGCCTTTTCTTTGTCACTCCTCTTTCACGGCATCTGCGCTGAAAGCCGGGGCGGTCAACGAAGAGACGTGGACAAAACGGGACGAACCGGCGCCGCTTCTGCCTGTTTTCCAGGCTTTGCCACGAACCAAGGAGCATCATCAGCCTCGTCACTGGTGGCGGCGAGTCCTGAGGTGGCTTAGGTGAGTCGAGCCTTCCAGGAACGTCCGTTGTCCGTAGCCTACGGCGTGTCATTTGGACGTCAGTCGGAAGGAGGTTTCCCTTTCTGAAAGGGCACCGGTTTCTCGTGCCAAGCGGTTGCCTCTCCTGAAGTTCCCACGAGAGGGGATCCTCGGAGACGATGCGCTGGGCAGCAGAAGTCATCAGCGAGGAGACGTCGCGCGCTCTATTAAATAGGGACAAAAAGAAAGACGATGTCCTTCCAAAGGCCCGAGCGCGGCACCTCTTCCGACGGCCGATGGCATGGCCGGCCTTTGGGCTCTGGGTCCCCCGTAACAGCGGGGACACGGCCAAACCCTGTTCCTCTGCGTGTTCGGCACAGCCAAAAGCCTTGGCCGGTCCGCCGGTCGTTTTCGGTAGCCTGGTGGATCGCGGCACCGGGGATTGGATTTCCCCCCGCCAAAAGTACAGCCGTTTGGGGAATCTCTTACCTTCCTGGTTTTTTCTATCGTAAAGGAGACTTTAAAAAAAGGGTTAAAGTCGTATAACGTGCAAACTGACTTGCAGGCTTTAAACGGCAACCGTCCACCGGCTGTAGCCTACAGCGTCTTAGGCGTCCCTAAGCGGCGAGGTATTTGTTCCAAATCTTTGAAAAGAGAGGCGACTGAAGGTAACGGGTTGGGTTTTTGGTTGGGTTTTTTTTCTAGTTTTTTTGTTTTTTGTTTTTCCCCCCCCTTTTCTTTAGGCGGAGCGCTCTGAAGAACCTGATTTCTGCCTGGCTTTCAGCGTCGCGTTTCCCCGGCAGTGCGGTAGCATCTCTCTCGGGCAGTGCCGCCGGCCAGATGTCCCTCCTCCTTGGGTAGGAGAGAAAGCAGCCCCCGGTCAAATGACAACTGCGCGTTCTGGAGACGGAGAGCGCAACGGTGGGGGTTCGGAGCTGTGCCAGTTGAATTAGCGCCGAAGAAAAAGTCCGAGGCTTTTCTAGCGTGAGTATTTTTCTTGGCCGTATCTAAACGCGCGCAGAGCTTTCCAGCGGCAGGGAAAGGGAAGGGAGGAGGCGCTTCCCCCCAGCGGGCGGAGGGTTTGTTACGCTGTTAGGCTGAGAAGGTGTTGCAAGTGGCACGGGTCAGTCTGAATAGGGACCTGAAGCGTCGGGATGGCTCCGGCTTTGGCAGGCCGTGCCGTCTTTGGAGCGGAGCTGTTTCCCCGCAATCCTCCTGTAGCTCAGCTCCTGTCCTGTCCCTCGGCCGGAGGGAATTCCTCTACTCTCTTCGGTGCTCTTTCGTTTGATGATGCTGATCTCCGGTTGGGGTTTGCTGTTTGTTTTGCAGGTGCCTCGTTGTCCGCGTCTCGTGCTGCTCGACAGATGCCCCGGCCCGGGTTTGCAGCCGGTGGTGGAGCCGCCTGAGGGGAAGGGGCCAGCCCTGGGTCTGGTCGTTCGGTGCATTTTTTGGGGCGAATTAAAAAAACCGGGGTGTGTGTGTGGGGGGGGGTGGTGGTGTGATGATGTCATTTGGGGCAGCCGGATGTCAGCGGGGGAGCGACGGTGCGGCGGAGGAGCAGGTGAGTGGGGGTTAAGTGGGGTTCCCCCCACAAGAGGGTGGGTCACGGCCCCCAAACGCCTGAAAACTTGGTGCGGGGCAGGTGGTTGGGGTTTTGGGCGGTGGTGTTTAAAAAATGTTAAAAGCTGTATATGCGGGGGTGAGGCATTGGAGTAGAGAACAATCTCTCATTTTTCTGTGTGTTGAAAAATAATATTCCCTTACGTATATAAAAGGAGTTCCAAATACCAACCCGTATCTCTAAAGATTCTGTATTATTTAATGGGAGTTTAGACGACGGAAAGATTTTTTTAAAAGATTTATTTATAAAGAGAGATTGAAGCGTCAAAGCGGATGTCTGGACAGGTCGCTAGTCCAATTGGATGTTGTCTATCTATCGTGCGTGTTAATCTGTAAGTCTAAACAGATGTGACTCTTAGCAGACGTTCTGTCGAAGTGTATCAAGAGCATCCGTTTTCCCTAAGTCTTACCCACGGGTCGGTCAGTGCGGAGGCGTAAACGCCTGTGCTGTAGATGGTTCCAGACTGCAAAGAGAGCCTATCGCTAGAAGGGATTTCCAAACTGGCCCTCCCCTCTGCTCTCTCTTGCCGGCGTCCAAGCGCTTTCAAAAGCGCTTTAAGCAGGAGTGTTGATTCCCAGGAGGATAGGGAAGCTCTACAGAGAGACTTAGGTAGATTGGATCGTTGGGCCAACATCAGTGGTATGAGTTTCAAGAAGGGCAAGTGCCAGGTTCTGCGCGTGGGCCACAATAACCCCGAGCAGCGCTACAGGCTTGGGGAAACGTGGCTGGAAAACCACCTGGAAGAAAGAGACCTGGGGGTGCTAATGGACAAGCGGCTGAACGTGAGCCGGCAGTGTGCCCAGGTGGCCACGAAAGCCAACGGCATCCTGGCTTGTATTAGAAACAGCGTGAGCAGCAGAAGTAGGGAGGCGATTGTGCCCCTGTACTCGGCACTGGTGAGGCCGCACCTGGAGTATTGCGTCCGGTTTTGGGCACCTCAATCCAAGAGAGATGTCGAGGTGCTGGAGCGAGTGCAGAGGAGGGCAACGAAGCTGGTGAAGGGCCTGGAAAACAAATCCTATGAAGAGCGGTTGAAGGAGCTGGGACTGTTTAGTATGAGGAAGAGGGGGCTGAGGGGAGACCTCGTCACTCTCTTAACACTACTTGAAAGGACACTGTAGAGAGGTCGGTGCTGGTCTCCTGGCACAGGTAGGTAACGACAGAACGAGAGGGAACGGCTTCAAGCTCCAACAGGGTAGGTTTAGACTGGACATTAGGAAAGAATGTTTCACAGAGGGAGTGGTCGGGCATTGGAACAGGCTACCCAGGGAGGTGGTCGAGTCACCATCCCTGGATGTGTTTAAGAACCGTCGAGATGTGGTGTTGGGGGATATGGTGTAGGGGAGAACTTTGTAGAGTAGGGTAGATGGTTGGACTCGATGATGCCAAGGGTCTCTTGCAACCTAGACGATTCTATGATTCTATGAAAAGCAGCCCCTTCCCCCGTTTCCCCTCCCGCCCTGGGGAGCTGGATCGGTGCAGCGGGACAGGAGGAAAAAAACCCAGCCCCGTTTTCCTGCAGGGACGCAAAGCTCCCCGATGTCTCTGTGGTGGATAAGGCGGCACCCCCGCCTGCCTTCCTGGACGCCGGCGGACTGGCTGCTGTCGCCCCCACGGCCCCCGGGGCCACGCGCAGAGCGCCGCGGCGTCCCTGGGGCTGGTTGCGGGGCGAACACCGGAGGTTTTTGGCGCCGAGGCGACGGCTGCGGCTGCCCGGACTGCGAGCGGGGACAGGGCAGAGAGCGGGAAGGCCTGCCCGCCGGTAAGTGGTCACGGTCCCTGGGTGGAGGGAAGCGGGCTGAGAGCGGTCACCGCTCATGGCCCCGGTGAGGTCTCAGAGGGGGACAAGGAAGGGGGCGTGGGCGTGGGCGCTGTCCGGCTGCCCGGTGCTTTCCGGCCGCTGCGGACCGGTCCGCAGCGATTTCTGGGCTGGCCGCCGTTTTCCCCCGGCCCCCTCCGGTTCCGGAGCGGCTCGGCCCGCCCATACCGCGCGCCCATTGGTCGCGGTGCCGTAAGCGGCGCCCGTCCTCTAGGAGCCCCCGTCCCATTGGTCGGTCGCGCCGTCAATCTTCAGCGCCTCCCACCCCGGCCAATCGGAGCGCGGCAGGCGATCCGACCAATCGGAGCGCGGCGGTCGCGCTGTGATTGGCTCGTCCTCCTGTCAATCCGCCCGGGGGCGGTTGCCATGGTGAGGAAGCCCCGCCTGGTCGCGCATGCGCAGTAGTAAGGACGGCGCCGCCCTCACTGAGGGGCTGAGGGGCGGGGGTGGAGTCCGGCGTTTTGGGGACTTGCGCAGAGGCTCAGCGGCTGGGTTTTGGGGCTCGGAAGGGGGCAGTAAGTGATGCGGTTTGGGGGCGGAGAGCAGAAGCCGTTTTGGCTGGTTCTGCAGGGGGGGTGGGCAGGAGGGCGTTGGGGGCTGCGGGGGAAAGCAGGGGCTGGGCGGGCTGCGGGGTGCTCAAACAGCAGGTGAGGTTTTCAAATCTGCAACTTGTAACTGTTGCAGCTTTATTCTGGCTTCCTCCATTTTTGCAAAAGCTTCTGTTGCTAGACAGAGCATTCCTCTGTGTATCAGCTACTTGAGCTAGTTTATTTCAATGCGTCTGATCAGGTTTGTCTGTTCAGCAAAGTGGCATTTAAAGGTGACGTTTCACCGGATGCCAGCGGCTGTGCCTTATTTCCAGTATAAAGATGTATTCCCCAAATATCAGAGTGGGATATAACAACTGCAGCTGGTCAAAAGTAACACTGAAATGCAAAATTTAGAATTTCTTTTTTCCCATTGGCTCCTCCTCAGTATGAACACAAAGTTAATTTCTATTCTTAATTCCTATTTATGCTACATATATGAAGGATGAACGCGAGGAAAGGAGACCATAAAATACTGGCCTATTGCTATTTGTATGCTGTGCTTTGAACAGAAGAGACAAAACTGTCCTTTTTGTGAAATAATACTGGCTGTATCAGTGCCGTCCTCGTGTTTTTATTCAAAAATGTGAGATTTGTTGCCCCGAATGGTGAGAGTAGTTTTTGTTAATGGAAGTCGCAAGAGGTTCTGCCACCTTAAAAACCATAGAATCGTAGAATGGTTAGAATTGGAAGGGACCTTCAAGATCATCGTGTTGCAGCCCCCCTGCCTTGGGCAGGGACGCCTCCACTAGAGCGGGTTGCTCAAAGCCCCGTCCAGCCTGGCCTTAAACACTTCCAGGGATGGGGCATCCACAGCTTCCCCGGGCAACCTGTTCCAGTGCCTCACCACCCTCACGGTAAAGAATTTCCTCCTAATATCTAGTCTGAATCTCCCCTCTTCCGATTTAAAACCGTTACCCCTTGTCCTGTCGCTACCTTTCCCGACAGAGAGTCCCTCTCCGGCTCTCCCGTAGGCTCCCTTCAGATATTGGAAGGCTGCTCTGAGGTCTCCCCGGAGCCTTCTCTTCTCCAGGCTGAACAACCCCAGCTCTCTCAGTCTCTCTTCACAGGGGAGGTGCTCCGTCCCTCCGATGGTTTTCGTGGCCCTCCGCTGGGCCCCTTCCAACAGGTCCACGTCCTTCCCGTGTCGAGGACTCCAAAGCTGGACACCGTACTCCAGGTGGGGTCTCGCGTGCGCAGAGTAGAGGGGGGTAGAATCGCCTCCCGTGACCCGCTGGCCACGCTTCTCTTGATGCAGCCCAGGGTGGGGTTGGCTTTCTGGGCTGCCAGCGCGCGTTGCCGGCTCGTACTGACGTGTAATAATGCTACTGACGTACCCTTACCAGCCTCGTGTTAAAAGAAGCAAGAAGCTGTAATATCCTTAATTTAGACAGTTTTTACGTGAAATGGTGCATCCTCACTGTTTTGTCACTTTCAGGAGCGAGCAATTGACCGAGAGCACGAGAGAGACCTTTTCCAGCAAGAGATAGGGAAGCCGGAACAACAGCTTAAGGTTCCACAAAGGATTCGGCCTGTCAGCGAGCATCAAACCGGAGAGGTAACGCGCGCTATTGCTTGTACTCAAGGGATCTAAATGGTACGCTGACAGCCGTTCGGATACCCTAGGGAAGCTGTTTTATGGTGTCCCTAACCTGCATCCGTTCGCAAGGCAGGAAAGGAAATCCCCCGAGATGAAAGGCTACGGTGTCGGGGGAACGTGGGGAAAGTGTGTTCTGGGTGTTTTTTGAGTCGGTCGGTTGGATGTTTTTAGTAGCAGACACACAGAAGCCTCGTAACTTTCAAAAAGACTCCCTCGCGTAACTTAATTTAGAAAATGGGGTTTTCAAAAGCCCGTGGAAACATTCAGGACTCCTGTAGCGATTCCCCCTGCTCTTGCGTCCTTTTGTGACATCCTGTTGGTAGCACGGGTACGGGCACCGCAGGAACGCAGTGACCAAGGGGTCACAGCCGAGACGTAGCGGCGCTCTCTGCGTGCGCCTCCCCGGGAGACGTCTGTCTCCCCTGAAACAATCTGGTGACCGCAGAAGGGCAGCTCGAGGAAGTCACAGCAACCTCTTAGGCCCAGCAAAAGCCAGAAAAGCGACAGCGGTGCAAACGCTGTGTATTGTGAAGCTTTTTGCCTGTTTTGTTTGGTGACCTTTGGGTCAATTAAACTGCATTTTATTTTTTGGTGGGTTTTCTCCTGTCTTGCTTTTAGAGCAAGGCTGATATTTTTGCGTGATTCTCTCGCCCGATTTTCAGTCTTCAGCTTCTTCTCAGGTGGCACTGCGATTTTCAAAGAAAAGCTCTTCCTTTCGGTTCAGTTCAGTTGCTGTCGTTCGGTTCTTAAATGGTAGCAACGTTTAGTATTCTATATTAGATAGTTTATGACCACAGACAGTAATGGGACATACATGGATAGACGTGAAATGTAAGTTGTCAAAATATTTATTGCCCTACAATTCTCGGAGGTAGGGGTGTGTTTCCTGGGGTTTCAAAATCTATTTCACTAAAAAGGTTTGTAACAAATCCTGCAAAGTGTTCAGCCCGTACCGGGCGACCTGGCTGTCGTCAGCCTGTGCGTACAAGGAGTGGTGGGCCATTAGCCGAATGTGTGTTAACCGACACGCGTGGAGCAATTCCGCATCCGTCTGCTTCTGTGGCAAAGCGGGTGCCCGCTCCTGTCCTACGGACACGTTCCACAGAGGGGGGAGGCACAATTAGTTTTCCTGAATCCGGGATGTTCGTTTTGAGTTCGTTTTGTGATGCGTCTCCTCATAATTTGAGGCATGGGCAGCGTGTGAATTCCTAGTTAAAATTCTCACAGTTAAAAAGGCAAAACTTCTCCCGAGAAAAAAAATTTCAAATTTGATTGCATAATGAAACGAGGCCTGTTTTTCTGCACAGAAACGATTTGTGCGAATCGTCCTGAATTACAAGCGTGTATACCCAGATGTGTACACTCCAAGTTGGCAGATAGGCTGCAGCAGCAATGTAAAGCATGCTTTAAGGTGAAAGATGGCTGTAACTGTGATGAAAACTTTAAGGTTCGTACTAGATGCTTTTAAAGTAGGATTTTTCACAGGCAGGCGCAGCGGCAATTTTAGAGCCGAGTGGTGCCGAATATTACCCATTTACAGACAGAATTCTCGGTACTGTCTTAGATTTACATCGAATTTCTATCAAATGAGCCACCTAGCCTTCCTATATAGTATATTTTGGTGCCCCGATATTACTTGGCGTATTTCATAAGTATACCTTTTATGGCCGTTTCTCGTGCTTTTCCGAGAGAGCTGCTTTACTTTTTCATAGTTGCACGGTTTTTGAATGCCTCTTCTGCCTTTCAGATCTTCTCTTTCTCCTACGCCTTAAATACTCGTACAAGAACGTGCAGAAAATGTTATGTGCAGCTGTAACGTGCTTTGGGGTTTTTTTTGGTAGGATGAAATGGAAATACTGGGACTGGCGATCCAGAAGTCTGAAGAAGCCACCGTAAAGGACCGTCCCAGTGACTACCGTCGAGTTAGGATTATTAAAAGCACCAAAGCGACACGCTCGTAGAGATGGGGACTACCTCTGGACACGTGTTAATCCCGGTCAGGTGTCCTCGGGATACAGATGGTCTGCGCTTCCTGCTCTGACAAGACAGAAGCGATGAGCTTCAGGATGAGCTCCTGAAGACAAGAAAGAGGCCAGGTGCCGGGGTTCTTGTCTCTTTGTTTGTTTGTTTGTTTGTTTGTTTTGGGCGGGGGGTGGCGGGCGGGCGGGCGGGCGTGTGGCTTCCAAAACAGGGTGCGCGGTTGACTGCAGGTGGCAGCCTGCAGAGCTCTTTTGCTGCCTGACCTCGCCTTTTCTTTGTCACTCCTCTTTCACGGCATCTGCGCTGAAAGCCGGGGCGGTCAACGAAGAGACGTGGACAAAACGGGACGAACCGGCGCCGCTTCTGCCTGTTTTCCAGGCTTTGCCACGAACCAAGGAGCATCATCAGCCTCGTCACTGGTGGCGGCGAGTCCTGAGGTGGCTTAGGTGAGTCGAGCCTTCCAGGAACGTCCGTTGTCCGTAGCCTACGGCGTGTCATTTGGACGTCAGTCGGAAGGAGGTTTCCCTTTCTGAAAGGGCACCGGTTTCTCGTGCCAAGCGGTTGCCTCTCCTGAAGTTCCCACGAGAGGGGATCCTCGGAGACGATGCGCTGGGCAGCAGAAGTCATCAGCGAGGAGACGTCGCGCGCTCTATTAAATAGGGACAAAAAGAAAGACGATGTCCTTCCAAAGGCCCGAGCGCGGCACCTCTTCCGACGGCCGATGGCATGGCCGGCCTTTGGGCTCTGGGTCCCCCGTAACAGCGGGGACACGGCCAAACCCTGTTCCTCTGCGTGTTCGGCACAGCCAAAAGCCTTGGCCGGTCCGCCGGTCGTTTTCGGTAGCCTGGTGGATCGCGGCACCGGGGATTGGATTTCCCCCCGCCAAAAGTACAGCCGTTTGGGGAATCTCTTACCTTCCTGGTTTTTTCTATCGTAAAGGAGACTTTAAAAAAAGGGTTAAAGTCGTATAACGTGCAAACTGACTTGCAGGCTTTAAACGGCAACCGTCCACCGGCTGTAGCCTACAGCGTCTTAGGCGTCCCTAAGCGGCGAGGTATTTGTTCCAAATCTTTGAAAAGAGAGGCGACTGAAGGTAACGGGTTGGGTTTTTGGTTGGGTTTTTTTTCTAGTTTTTTTGTTTTTTGTTTTTCCCCCCCCTTTTCTTTAGGCGGAGCGCTCTGAAGAACCTGATTTCTGCCTGGCTTTCAGCGTCGCGTTTCCCCGGCAGTGCGGTAGCATCTCTCTCGGGCAGTGCCGCCGGCCAGATGTCCCTCCTCCTTGGGTAGGAGAGAAAGCAGCCCCCGGTCAAATGACAACTGCGCGTTCTGGAGACGGAGAGCGCAACGGTGGGGGTTCGGAGCTGTGCCAGTTGAATTAGCGCCGAAGAAAAAGTCCGAGGCTTTTCTAGCGTGAGTATTTTTCTTGGCCGTATCTAAACGCGCGCAGAGCTTTCCAGCGGCAGGGAAAGGGAAGGGAGGAGGCGCTTCCCCCCAGCGGGCGGAGGGTTTGTTACGCTGTTAGGCTGAGAAGGTGTTGCAAGTGGCACGGGTCAGTCTGAATAGGGACCTGAAGCGTCGGGATGGCTCCGGCTTTGGCAGGCCGTGCCGTCTTTGGAGCGGAGCTGTTTCCCCGCAATCCTCCTGTAGCTCAGCTCCTGTCCTGTCCCTCGGCCGGAGGGAATTCCTCTACTCTCTTCGGTGCTCTTTCGTTTGATGATGCTGATCTCCGGTTGGGGTTTGCTGTTTGTTTTGCAGGTGCCTCGTTGTCCGCGTCTCGTGCTGCTCGACAGATGCCCCGGCCCGGGTTTGCAGCCGGTGGTGGAGCCGCCTGAGGGGAAGGGGCCAGCCCTGGGTCTGGTCGTTCGGTGCATTTTTTGGGGCGAATTAAAAAAACCGGGGTGTGTGTGTGTGGGGGGGTGGTGGTGTGATGATGTCATTTGGGGCAGCCGGATGTCAGCGGGGGAGCGACGGTGCGGCGGAGGAGCAGGTGAGTGGGGGTTAAGTGGGGTTCCCCCCACAAGAGGGTGGGTCACGGCCCCCAAACGCCTGAAAACTTGGTGCGGGGCAGGTGGTTGGGGTTTTGGGCGGTGGTGTTTAAAAAATGTTAAAAGCTGTATATGCGGGGGTGAGGCATTGGAGTAGAGAACAATCTCTCATTTTTCTGTGTGTTGAAAAATAATATTCCCTTACGTATATAAAAGGAGTTCCAAATACCAACCCGTATCTCTAAAGATTCTGTATTATTTAATGGGAGTTTAGACGACGGAAAGATTTTTTTAAAAGATTTATTTATAAAGAGAGATTGAAGCGTCAAAGCGGATGTCTGGACAGGTCGCTAGTCCAATTGGATGTTGTCTATCTATCGTGCGTGTTAATCTGTAAGTCTAAACAGATGTGACTCTTAGCAGACGTTCTGTCGAAGTGTATCAAGAGCATCCGTTTTCCCTAAGTCTTACCCACGGGTCGGTCAGTGCGGAGGCGTAAACGCCTGTGCTGTAGATGGTTCCAGACTGCAAAGAGAGCCTATCGCTAGAAGGGATTTCCAAACTGGCCCTCCCCTCTGCTCTCTCTTGCCGGCGTCCAAGCGCTTTCAAAAGCGCTTTAAGCAGGAGTGTTGATTCCCAGGAGGATAGGGAAGCTCTACAGAGAGACTTAGGTAGATTGGATCGTTGGGCCAACATCAGTGGTATGAGTTTCAAGAAGGGCAAGTGCCAGGTTCTGCGCGTGGGCCACAATAACCCCGAGCAGCGCTACAGGCTTGGGGAAACGTGGCTGGAAAACCACCTGGAAGAAAGAGACCTGGGGGTGCTAATGGACAAGCGGCTGAACGTGAGCCGGCAGTGTGCCCAGGTGGCCACGAAAGCCAACGGCATCCTGGCTTGTATTAGAAACAGCGTGAGCAGCAGAAGTAGGGAGGCGATTGTGCCCCTGTACTCGGCACTGGTGAGGCCGCACCTGGAGTATTGCGTCCGGTTTTGGGCACCTCAATCCAAGAGAGATGTCGAGGTGCTGGAGCGAGTGCAGAGGAGGGCAACGAAGCTGGTGAAGGGCCTGGAAAACAAATCCTATGAAGAGCGGTTGAAGGAGCTGGGACTGTTTAGTATGAGGAAGAGGGGGCTGAGGGGAGACCTCGTCACTCTCTAAAACTACTTGAAAGGACACTGTAGAGAGGTCGGTGCTGGTCTCCTGGCACGGGTAGGTAACGACAGAACGAGAGGGAACGGCTTCAAGCTCCAACAGGGTAGGTTTAGACTGGACATTAGGAAAGAATGTTTCACAGAGGGAGTGGTCGGGCATTGGAACAGGCTACCCAGGGAGGTGGTCGAGTCACCATCCCTGGATGTGTTTAAGAACCGTCGAGATGTGGTGTTGGGGGATATGGTGTAGGGGAGAACTTTGTAGAGTAGGGTAGATGGTTGGACTCGATGATCCCAAGGGTCTCTTGCAACCTAGACGATTCTGATTCTATGAAAAGCAGCCCCTTCCCCCGTTTCCCCTCCCGCCCTGGGGAGCTGGATCGGTGCAGCGGGACAGGAGGAAAAAAACCCAGCCCCGTTTTCCTGCAGGGACGCAAAGCTCCCCGATGTCTCTGTGGTGGATAAGGCGGCACCCCCGCCTGCCTTCCTGGACGCCGGCGCCGGCGCCGCCCTCACTACTGCGCATGCGCTACAGGGCGGGGCGTCCTCACCATGGCAACCGCCCCCTGGCGGATTGACAGGAGGACGAGCCAATCACAGCGCGACCGCCGCGCTCCGATTGGTCGGATCGCCTGCCGCGCTCCGATTGGCCGGGGTGGGAGGCGCTGAAGATTGACGGCGCGACCGACCAATGGGACGGGCTCCCCGAGGACGGAAGCCGCTTCCGGCGCCGTGACCAATGGGCGCGCCGCATGGGCGGGCCGAGCCGCTCCGGAAGCGGAGGGGGCCGGGGGAAAATGGCGGCGCGCGCGGAAGCGGCTGCGGCGCGGCGCGGACCGGACCGCACCGCACCGCACCGGACCGGCGCGGGCGGAAAGCACCGGGCAGCCGGACAGCGTCGCGGTGCCGCTGGGCAGCGTCGCGAGGCAGCTGGACAGCGTCGAGGCCAGCGGGGGGGCGCGGGGAAGGCGGCCGGGGTCCCGAGGCGGCTCCGAGGGGAGACGGCGTTGCGGGGGGGCGGGCTGAGGCGTCTGGGGAGGTGCTCGCGGCTCCCGGGGCTGGCAAACGGGCTCGCGTGGCTGGTGTTGGGGCTTCAGCCGGAGAGGGAGTCGTGTGGCTTTGGGCTGAGGGGCGGGGGTGGAGTCCGGCGTTTTGGGGACTTGCGCAGAGGCTCAGCGGCTGGGTTTTGGGGCTCGGAAGGGGGCAGTAAGTGATGCGGTTTGGGGGCGGAGAGCAGAAGCCGTTTTGGCTGGTTCTGCAGGGGGGGTGGGCAGGAGGGCGTTGGGGGCTGCGGGGGAAAGCAGGGGCTGGGCGGGCTGCGGGGTGCTCAAACAGCAGGTGAGGTTTTCAAATCTGCAACTTGTAACTGTTGCAGCTTTATTCTGGCTTCCTCCATTTTTGCAAAAGCTTCTGTTGCTAGACAGAGCATTCCTCTGTGTATCAGCTACTTGAGCTAGTTTATTTCAATGCGTCTGATCAGGTTTGTCTGTTCAGCAAAGTGGCATTTAAAGGTGACGTTTCACCGGATGCCAGCGGCTGTGCCTTATTTCCAGTATAAAGATGTATTCCCCAAATATCAGAGTGGGATATAACAACTGCAGCTGGTCAAAAGTAACACTGAAATGCAAAATTTAGAATTTCTTTTTTCCCATTGGCTCCTCCTCAGTATGAACACAAAGTTAATTTCTATTCTTAATTCCTATTTATGCTACATATATGAAGGATGAACGCGAGGAAAGGAGACCATAAAATACTGGCCTATTGCTATTTGTATGCTGCGCTTTGAACAGAAGAGACAAAACTGTCCTTTTTGTGAAATAATACTGGCTGTATCAGTGCCGTCCTCGTGTTTTTATTCAAAAATGTGAGATTTGTTGCCCCGAATGGTGAGAGTAGTTTTTGTTAATGGAAGTCGCAAGAGGTTCTGCCACCTTAAAAACCATAGAATCGTAGAATGGTTAGAATTGGAAGGGACCTTCAAGATCATCGTGTTGCAGCCCCCCTGCCTTGGGCAGGGACGCCTCCACTAGAGCGGGTTGCTCAAAGCCCCGTCCAGCCTGGCCTTAAACACTTCCAGGGATGGGGCATCCACAGCTTCCCCGGGCAACCTGTTCCAGTGCCTCACCACCCTCACGGTAAAGAATTTCCTCCTAATATCTAGTCTGAATCTCCCCTCTTCCGATTTAAAACCGTTACCCCTTGTCCTGTCGCTACCTTTCCCGACAGAGAGTCCCTCTCCGGCTCTCCCGTAGGCTCCCTTCAGATATTGGAAGGCTGCTCTGAGGTCTCCCCGGAGCCTTCTCTTCTCCAGGCTGAACAACCCCAGCTCTCTCAGTCTCTCTTCACAGGGGAGGTGCTCCGTCCCTCCGATGGTTTTCGTGGCCCTCCGCTGGGCCCCTTCCAACAGGTCCACGTCCTTCCCGTGTCGAGGACTCCAAAGCTGGACACCGTACTCCAGGTGGGGTCTCGCGTGCGCAGAGTAGAGGGGGGTAGAATCGCCTCCCGTGACCCGCTGGCCACGCTTCTCTTGATGCAGCCCAGGGTGGGGTTGGCTTTCTGGGCTGCCAGCGCGCGTTGCCGGCTCGTACTGACGTGTAATAATGCTACTGACGTACCCTTACCAGCCTCGTGTTAAAAGAAGCAAGAAGCTGTAATATCCTTAATTTAGACAGTTTTTACGTGAAATGGTGCATCCTCACTGTTTTGTCACTTTCAGGAGCGAGCAATTGACCGAGAGCACGAGAGAGACCTTTTCCAGCAAGAGATAGGGAAGCCGGAACAACAGCTTAAGGTTCCACAAAGGATTCGGCCTGTCAGCGAGCATCAAACCGGAGAGGTAACGCGCGCTATTGCTTGTACTCAAGGGATCTAAATGGTACGCTGACAGCCGTTCGGATACCCTAGGGAAGCTGTTTTATGGTGTCCCTAACCTGCATCCGTTCGCAAGGCAGGAAAGGAAATCCCCCGAGATGAAAGGCTACGGTGTCGGGGGAACGTGGGGAAAGTGTGTTCTGGGTGTTTTTTGAGTCGGTCGGTTGGATGTTTTTAGTAGCAGACACACAGAAGCCTCGTAACTTTCAAAAAGACTCCCTCGCGTAACTTAATTTAGAAAATGGGGTTTTCAAAAGCCCGTGGAAACATTCAGGACTCCTGTAGCGATTCCCCCTGCTCTTGCGTCCTTTTGTGACATCCTGTTGGTAGCACGGGTACGGGCACCGCAGGAACGCAGTGACCAAGGGGTCACAGCCGAGACGTAGCGGCGCTCTCTGCGTGCGCCTCCCCGGGAGACGTCTGTCTCCCCTGAAACAATCTGGTGACCGCAGAAGGGCAGCTCGAGGAAGTCACAGCAACCTCTTAGGCCCAGCAAAAGCCAGAAAAGCGACAGCGGTGCAAACGCTGTGTATTGTGAAGCTTTTTGCCTGTTTTGTTTGGTGACCTTTGGGTCAATTAAACTGCATTTTATTTTTTGGTGGGTTTTCTCCTGTCTTGCTTTTAGAGCAAGGCTGATATTTTTGCGTGATTCTCTCGCCCGATTTTCAGTCTTCAGCTTCTTCTCAGGTGGCACTGCGATTTTCAAAGAAAAGCTCTTCCTTTCGGTTCAGTTCAGTTGCTGTCGTTCGGTTCTTAAATGGTAGCAACGTTTAGTATTCTATATTAGATAGTTTATGACCACAGACAGTAATGGGACATACATGGATAGACGTGAAATGTAAGTTGTCAAAATATTTATTGCCCTACAATTCTCGGAGGTAGGGGTGTGTTTCCTGGGGTTTCAAAATCTATTTCACTAAAAAGGTTTGTAACAAATCCTGCAAAGTGTTCAGCCCGTACCGGGCGACCTGGCTGTCGTCAGCCTGTGCGTACAAGGAGTGGTGGGCCATTAGCCGAATGTGTGTTAACCGACACGCGTGGAGCAATTCCGCATCCGTCTGCTTCTGTGGCAAAGCGGGTGCCCGCTCCTGTCCTACGGACACGTTCCACAGAGGGGGGAGGCACAATTAGTTTTCCTGAATCCGGGATGTTCGTTTTGAGTTCGTTTTGTGATGCGTCTCCTCATAATTTGAGGCATGGGCAGCGTGTGAATTCCTAGTTAAAATTCTCACAGTTAAAAAGGCAAAACTTCTCCCGAGAAAAAAAATTTCAAATTTGATTGCATAATGAAACGAGGCCTGTTTTTCTGCACAGAAACGATTTGTGCGAATCGTCCTGAATTACAAGCGTGTATACCCAGATGTGTACACTCCAAGTTGGCAGATAGGCTGCAGCAGCAATGTAAAGCATGCTTTAAGGTGAAAGATGGCTGTAACTGTGATGAAAACTTTAAGGTTCGTACTAGATGCTTTTAAAGTAGGATTTTTCACAGGCAGGCGCAGCGGCAATTTTAGAGCCGAGTGGTGCCGAATATTACCCATTTACAGACAGAATTCTCGGTACTGTCTTAGATTTACATCGAATTTCTATCAAATGAGCCACCTAGCCTTCCTATATAGTATATTTTGGTGCCCCGATATTACTTGGCGTATTTCATAAGTATACCTTTTATGGCCGTTTCTCGTGCTTTTCCGAGAGAGCTGCTTTACTTTTTCATAGTTGCACGGTTTTTGAATGCCTCTTCTGCCTTTCAGATCTTCTCTTTCTCCTACGCCTTAAATACTCGTACAAGAACGTGCAGAAAATGTTATGTGCAGCTGTAACGTGCTTTGGGGTTTTTTTTGGTAGGATGAAATGGAAATACTGGGACTGGCGATCCAGAAGTCTGAAGAAGCCACCGTAAAGGACCGTCCCAGTGACTACCGTCGAGTTAGGATTATTAAAAGCACCAAAGCGACACGCTCGTAGAGATGGGGACTACCTCTGGACACGTGTTAATCCCGGTCAGGTGTCCTCGGGATACAGATGGTCTGCGCTTCCTGCTCTGACAAGACAGAAGCGATGAGCTTCAGGATGAGCTCCTGAAGACAAGAAAGAGGCCAGGTGCCGGGGTTCTTGTCTCTTTGTTTGTTTGTTTGTTTGTTTGTTTTGGGCGGGGGGTGGCGGGCGGGCGGGCGGGCGTGTGGCTTCCAAAACAGGGTGCGCGGTTGACTGCAGGTGGCAGCCTGCAGAGCTCTTTTGCTGCCTGACCTCGCCTTTTCTTTGTCACTCCTCTTTCATGGCATCTGCGCTGAAAGCCGGGGCGGTCAACGAAGAGACGTGGACAAAACGGGACGAACCGGCGCCGCTTCTGCCTGTTTTCCAGGCTTTGCCACGAACCAAGGAGCATCATCAGCCTCGTCACTGGTGGCGGCGAGTCCTGAGGTGGCTTAGGTGAGTCGAGCCTTCCAGGAACGTCCGTTGTCCGTAGCCTACGGCGTGTCATTTGGACGTCAGTCGGAAGGAGGTTTCCCTTTCTGAAAGGGCACCGGTTTCTCGTGCCAAGCGGTTGCCTCTCCTGAAGTTCCCACGAGAGGGGATCCTCGGAGACGATGCGCTGGGCAGCAGAAGTCATCAGCGAGGAGACGTCGCGCGCTCTATTAAATAGGGACAAAAAGAAAGACGATGTCCTTCCAAAGGCCCGAGCGCGGCACCTCTTCCGACGGCCGATGGCATGGCCGGCCTTTGGGCTCTGGGTCCCCCGTAACAGCGGGGACACGGCCAAACCCTGTTCCTCTGCGTGTTCGGCACAGCCAAAAGCCTTGGCCGGTCCGCCGGTCGTTTTCGGTAGCCTGGTGGATCGCGGCACCGGGGATTGGATTTCCCCCCGCCAAAAGTACAGCCGTTTGGGGAATCTCTTACCTTCCTGGTTTTTTCTATCGTAAAGGAGACTTTAAAAAAAGGGTTAAAGTCGTATAACGTGCAAACTGACTTGCAGGCTTTAAACGGCAACCGTCCACCGGCTGTAGCCTACAGCGTCTTAGGCGTCCCTAAGCGGCGAGGTATTTGTTCCAAATCTTTGAAAAGAGAGGCGACTGAAGGTAACGGGTTGGGTTTTTGGTTGGGTTTTTTTTCTAGTTTTTTTGTTTTTTGTTTTTCCCCCCCCTTTTCTTTAGGCGGAGCGCTCTGAAGAACCTGATTTCTGCCTGGCTTTCAGCGTCGCGTTTCCCCGGCAGTGCGGTAGCATCTCTCTCGGGCAGTGCCGCCGGCCAGATGTCCCTCCTCCTTGGGTAGGAGAGAAAGCAGCCCCCGGTCAAATGACAACTGCGCGTTCTGGAGACGGAGAGCGCAACGGTGGGGGTTCGGAGCTGTGCCAGTTGAATTAGCGCCGAAGAAAAAGTCCGAGGCTTTTCTAGCGTGAGTATTTTTCTTGGCCGTATCTAAACGCGCGCAGAGCTTTCCAGCGGCAGGGAAAGGGAAGGGAGGAGGCGCTTCCCCCCAGCGGGCGGAGGGTTTGTTACGCTGTTAGGCTGAGAAGGTGTTGCAAGTGGCACGGGTCAGTCTGAATAGGGACCTGAAGCGTCGGGATGGCTCCGGCTTTGGCAGGCCGTGCCGTCTTTGGAGCGGAGCTGTTTCCCCGCAATCCTCCTGTAGCTCAGCTCCTGTCCTGTCCCTCGGCCGGAGGGAATTCCTCTACTCTCTTCGGTGCTCTTTCGTTTGATGATGCTGATCTCCGGTTGGGGTTTGCTGTTTGTTTTGCAGGTGCCTCGTTGTCCGCGTCTCGTGCTGCTCGACAGATGCCCCGGCCCGGGTTTGCAGCCGGTGGTGGAGCCGCCTGAGGGGAAGGGGCCAGCCCTGGGTCTGGTCGTTCGGTGCATTTTTTGGGGCGAATTAAAAAAACCGGGGTGTGTGTGTGGGGGGGGGTGGTGGTGTGATGATGTCATTTGGGGCAGCCGGATGTCAGCGGGGGAGCGACGGTGCGGCGGAGGAGCAGGTGAGTGGGGGTTAAGTGGGGTTCCCCCCACAAGAGGGTGGGTCACGGCCCCCAAACGCCTGAAAACTTGGTGCGGGGCAGGTGGTTGGGGTTTTGGGCGGTGGTGTTTAAAAAATGTTAAAAGCTGTATATGCGGGGGTGAGGCATTGGAGTAGAGAACAATCTCTCATTTTTCTGTGTGTTGAAAAATAATATTCCCTTACGTATATAAAAGGAGTTCCAAATACCAACCCGTATCTCTAAAGATTCTGTATTATTTAATGGGAGTTTAGACGACGGAAAGATTTTTTTAAAAGATTTATTTATAAAGAGAGATTGAAGCGTCAAAGCGGATGTCTGGACAGGTCGCTAGTCCAATTGGATGTTGTCTATCTATCGTGCGTGTTAATCTGTAAGTCTAAACAGATGTGACTCTTAGCAGACGTTCTGTCGAAGTGTATCAAGAGCATCCGTTTTCCCTAAGTCTTACCCACGGGTCGGTCAGTGCGGAGGCGTAAACGCCTGTGCTGTAGATGGTTCCAGACTGCAAAGAGAGCCTATCGCTAGAAGGGATTTCCAAACTGGCCCTCCCCTCTGCTCTCTCTTGCCGGCGTCCAAGCGCTTTCAAAAGCGCTTTAAGCAGGAGTGTTGATTCCCAGGAGGATAGGGAAGCTCTACAGAGAGACTTAGGTAGATTGGATCGTTGGGCCAACATCAGTGGTATGAGTTTCAAGAAGGGCAAGTGCCAGGTTCTGCGCGTGGGCCACAATAACCCCGAGCAGCGCTACAGGCTTGGGGAAACGTGGCTGGAAAACCACCTGGAAGAAAGAGACCTGGGGGTGCTAATGGACAAGCGGCTGAACGTGAGCCGGCAGTGTGCCCAGGTGGCCACGAAAGCCAACGGCATCCTGGCTTGTATTAGAAACAGCGTGAGCAGCAGAAGTAGGGAGGCGATTGTGCCCCTGTACTCGGCACTGGTGAGGCCGCACCTGGAGTATTGCGTCCGGTTTTGGGCACCTCAATCCAAGAGAGATGTCGAGGTGCTGGAGCGAGTGCAGAGGAGGGCAACGAAGCTGGTGAAGGGCCTGGAAAACAAATCCTATGAAGAGCGGTTGAAGGAGCTGGGACTGTTTAGTATGAGGAAGAGGGGGCTGAGGGGAGACCTCGTCACTCTCTTAACACTACTTGAAAGGACACTGTAGAGAGGTCGGTGCTGGTCTCCTGGCACAGGTAGGTAACGACAGAACGAGAGGGAACGGCTTCAAGCTCCAACAGGGTAGGTTTAGACTGGACATTAGGAAAGAATGTTTCACAGAGGGAGTGGTCGGGCATTGGAACAGGCTACCCAGGGAGGTGGTCGAGTCACCATCCCTGGATGTGTTTAAGAACCGTCGAGATGTGGTGTTGGGGGATATGGTGTAGGGGAGAACTTTGTAGAGTAGGGTAGATGGTTGGACTCGATGATGCCAAGGGTCTCTTGCAACCTAGACGATTCTATGATTCTATGAAAAGCAGCCCCTTCCCCCGTTTCCCCTCCCGCCCTGGGGAGCTGGATCGGTGCAGCGGGACAGGAGGAAAAAAACCCAGCCCCGTTTTCCTGCAGGGACGCAAAGCTCCCCGATGTCTCTGTGGTGGATAAGGCGGCACCCCCGCCTGCCTTCCTGGACGCCGGCGGACTGGCTGCTGTCGCCCCCACGGCCCCCGGGGCCACGCGCAGAGCGCCGCGGCGTCCCTGGGGCTGGTTGCGGGGCGAACACCGGAGGTTTTTGGCGCCGAGGCGACGGCTGCGGCTGCCCGGACTGCGAGCGGGGACAGGGCAGAGAGCGGGAAGGCCTGCCCGCCGGTAAGTGGTCACGGTCCCTGGGTGGAGGGAAGCGGGCTGAGAGCGGTCACCGCTCATGGCCCCGGTGAGGTCTCAGAGGGGGACAAGGAAGGGGGCGTGGGCGTGGGCGCTGTCCGGCTGCCCGGTGCTTTCCGGCCGCTGCGGACCGGTCCGCAGCGATTTCTGGGCTGGCCGCCGTTTTCCCCCGGCCCCCTCCGGTTCCGGAGCGGCTCGGCCCGCCCATACCGCGCGCCCATTGGTCGCGGTGCCGTAAGCGGCGTCCGTCCTCTAGGAGCCCCCGTCCCATTGGTCGATCGCGCCGTCAATCTCCAGCGCCTCCCAGTCCGGCCAATCGGAGCGCGGCAGGCGATCCGACCAATCGGAGCGGGGCGGTCGCGTTGTGATTGGCTCGTCCTCCTGTCAATCCGCCCGGGGGCGGTTGCCATGGTGAGGAAGCCCCGCCTAGTCGCGCATGCGCAGTAGTAAGGACGGCGCCGCCCTCACTACTGCGCATGCGCTACAGGGCGGGGCGTCCTCACCATGGCAACCGCCCCCTGGCGGATTGACAGGAGGACGAGCCAATCACAGCGCGACCGCCGCGCTCCGATTGGTCGGATCGCCTGCCGCGCTCCGATTGGCCGGGGTGGGAGGCGCTGAAGATTGACGGCGCGACCGACCAATGGGACGGGCTCCCCGAGGACGGAAGCCGCTTCCGGCGCCGTGACCAATGGGCGCGCCGCATGGGCGGGCCGAGCCGCTCCGGAAGCGGAGGGGGCCGGGGGAAAATGGCGGCGCGCGCGGAAGCGGCTGCGGCGCGGCGCGGCGCGGACCGCACCGCACCGCACCGGACCGGCGCGGGCGGAAAGCACCGGGCAGCCGGACAGCGTCGCGGTGCCGCTGGGCAGCGTCGCGAGGCAGCTGGACAGCGTCGAGGCCAGCGGGGGGGCGCGGGGAAGGCGGCCGGGGTCCCGAGGCGGCTCCGAGGGGAGACGGCGTTGCGGGGGGGCGGGCTGAGGCGTCTGGGGAGGTGCTCGCGGCTCCCGGGGCTGGCAAACGGGCTCGCGTGGCTGGTGTTGGGGCTTCAGCCGGAGAGGGAGTCGTGTGGCTTTGGGCTGAGGGGCGGGGGTGGAGTCCGGCGTTTTGGGGACTTGCGCAGAGGCTCAGCGGCTGGGTTTTGGGGCTCGGAAGGGGGCAGTAAGTGATGCGGTTTGGGGGCGGAGAGCAGAAGCCGTTTTGGCTGGTTCTGCAGGGGGGGTGGGCAGGAGGGCGTTGGGGGCTGCGGGGGAAAGCAGGGGCTGGGCGGGCTGCGGGGTGCTCAAACAGCAGGTGAGGTTTTCAAATCTGCAACTTGTAACTGTTGCAGCTTTGTTCTGGCTTCCTCCATTTTTGCAAAAGCTTCTGTTGCTAGACAGAGCATTCCTCTGTGTATCAGCTACTTGAGCTAGTTTATTTCAATGCGTCTGATCAGGTTTGTCTGTTCAGCAAAGTGGCATTTAAAGGTGACGTTTCACCGGATGCCAGCGGCTGTGCCTTATTTCCAGTATAAAGATGTATTCCCCAAATATCAGAGTGGGATATAACAACTGCAGCTGGTCAAAAGTAACACTGAAATGCAAAATTTAGAATTTCTTTTTTCCCATTGGCTCCTCCTCAGTATGAACACAAAGTTAATTTCTATTCTTAATTCCTATTTATGCTACATATATGAAGGATGAACGCGAGGAAAGGAGACCATAAAATACTGGCCTATTGCTATTTGTATGCTGTGCTTTGAACAGAAGAGACAAAACTGTCCTTTTTGTGAAATAATACTGGCTGTATCAGTGCCGTCCTCGTGTTTTTATTCAAAAATGTGAGATTTGTTGCCCCGAATGGTGAGAGTAGTTTTTGTTAATGGAAGTCGCAAGAGGTTCTGCCACCTTAAAAACCATAGAATCGTAGAATGGTTAGAATTGGAAGGGACCTTCAAGATCATCGTGTTGCAGCCCCCCTGCCTTGGGCAGGGACGCCTCCACTAGAGCGGGTTGCTCAAAGCCCCGTCCAGCCTGGCCTTAAACACTTCCAGGGATGGGGCATCCACAGCTTCCCCGGGCAACCTGTTCCAGTGCCTCACCACCCTCACGGTAAAGAATTTCCTCCTAATATCTAGTCTGAATCTCCCCTCTTCCGATTTAAAACCGTTACCCCTTGTCCTGTCGCTACCTTTCCCGACAGAGAGTCCCTCTCCGGCTCTCCCGTAGGCTCCCTTCAGATATTGGAAGGCTGCTCTGAGGTCTCCCCGGAGCCTTCTCTTCTCCAGGCTGAACAACCCCAGCTCTCTCAGTCTCTCTTCACAGGGGAGGTGCTCCGTCCCTCCGATGGTTTTCGTGGCCCTCCGCTGGGCCCCTTCCAACAGGTCCACGTCCTTCCCGTGTCGAGGACTCCAAAGCTGGACACCGTACTCCAGGTGGGGTCTCGCGTGCGCAGAGTAGAGGGGGGTAGAATCGCCTCCCGTGACCCGCTGGCCACGCTTCTCTTGATGCAGCCCAGGGTGGGGTTGGCTTTCTGGGCTGCCAGCGCGCGTTGCCGGCTCGTACTGACGTGTAATAATGCTACTGACGTACCCTTACCAGCCTCGTGTTAAAAGAAGCAAGAAGCTGTAATATCCTTAATTTAGACAGTTTTTACGTGAAATGGTGCATCCTCACTGTTTTGTCACTTTCAGGAGCGAGCAATTGACCGAGAGCACGAGAGAGACCTTTTCCAGCAAGAGATAGGGAAGCCGGAACAACAGCTTAAGGTTCCACAAAGGATTCGGCCTGTCAGCGAGCATCAAACCGGAGAGGTAACGCGCGCTATTGCTTGTACTCAAGGGATCTAAATGGTACGCTGACAGCCGTTCGGATACCCTAGGGAAGCTGTTTTATGGTGTCCCTAACCTGCATCCGTTCGCAAGGCAGGAAAGGAAATCCCCCGAGATGAAAGGCTACGGTGTCGGGGGAACGTGGGGAAAGTGTGTTCTGGGTGTTTTTTGAGTCGGTCGGTTGGATGTTTTTAGTAGCAGACACACAGAAGCCTCGTAACTTTCAAAAAGACTCCCTCGCGTAACTTAATTTAGAAAATGGGGTTTTCAAAAGCCCGTGGAAACATTCAGGACTCCTGTAGCGATTCCCCCTGCTCTTGCGTCCTTTTGTGACATCCTGTTGGTAGCACGGGTACGGGCACCGCAGGAACGCAGTGACCAAGGGGTCACAGCCGAGACGTAGCGGCGCTCTCTGCGTGCGCCTCCCCGGGAGACGTCTGTCTCCCCTGAAACAATCTGGTGACCGCAGAAGGGCAGCTCGAGGAAGTCACAGCAACCTCTTAGGCCCAGCAAAAGCCAGAAAAGCGACAGCGGTGCAAACGCTGTGTATTGTGAAGCTTTTTGCCTGTTTTGTTTGGTGACCTTTGGGTCAATTAAACTGCATTTTATTTTTTGGTGGGTTTTCTCCTGTCTTGCTTTTAGAGCAAGGCTGATATTTTTGCGTGATTCTCTCGCCCGATTTTCAGTCTTCAGCTTCTTCTCAGGTGGCACTGCGATTTTCAAAGAAAAGCTCTTCCTTTCGGTTCAGTTCAGTTGCTGTCGTTCGGTTCTTAAATGGTAGCAACGTTTAGTATTCTATATTAGATAGTTTATGACCACAGACAGTAATGGGACATACATGGATAGACGTGAAATGTAAGTTGTCAAAATATTTATTGCCCTACAATTCTCGGAGGTAGGGGTGTGTTTCCTGGGGTTTCAAAATCTATTTCACTAAAAAGGTTTGTAACAAATCCTGCAAAGTGTTCAGCCCGTACCGGGCGACCTGGCTGTCGTCAGCCTGTGCGTACAAGGAGTGGTGGGCCATTAGCCGAATGTGTGTTAACCGACACGCGTGGAGCAATTCCGCATCCGTCTGCTTCTGTGGCAAAGCGGGTGCCCGCTCCTGTCCTACGGACACGTTCCACAGAGGGGGGAGGCACAATTAGTTTTCCTGAATCCGGGATGTTCGTTTTGAGTTCGTTTTGTGATGCGTCTCCTCATAATTTGAGGCATGGGCAGCGTGTGAATTCCTAGTTAAAATTCTCACAGTTAAAAAGGCAAAACTTCTCCCGAGAAAAAAAATTTCAAATTTGATTGCATAATGAAACGAGGCCTGTTTTTCTGCACAGAAACGATTTGTGCGAATCGTCCTGAATTACAAGCGTGTATACCCAGATGTGTACACTCCAAGTTGGCAGATAGGCTGCAGCAGCAATGTAAAGCATGCTTTAAGGTGAAAGATGGCTGTAACTGTGATGAAAACTTTAAGGTTCGTACTAGATGCTTTTAAAGTAGGATTTTTCACAGGCAGGCGCAGCGGCAATTTTAGAGCCGAGTGGTGCCGAATATTACCCATTTACAGACAGAATTCTCGGTACTGTCTTAGATTTACATCGAATTTCTATCAAATGAGCCACCTAGCCTTCCTATATAGTATATTTTGGTGCCCCGATATTACTTGGCGTATTTCATAAGTATACCTTTTATGGCCGTTTCTCGTGCTTTTCCGAGAGAGCTGCTTTACTTTTTCATAGTTGCACGGTTTTTGAATGCCTCTTCTGCCTTTCAGATCTTCTCTTTCTCCTACGCCTTAAATACTCGTACAAGAACGTGCAGAAAATGTTATGTGCAGCTGTAACGTGCTTTGGGGTTTTTTTTGGTAGGATGAAATGGAAATACTGGGACTGGCGATCCAGAAGTCTGAAGAAGCCACCGTAAAGGACCGTCCCAGTGACTACCGTCGAGTTAGGATTATTAAAAGCACCAAAGCGACACGCTCGTAGAGATGGGGACTACCTCTGGACACGTGTTAATCCCGGTCAGGTGTCCTCGGGATACAGATGGTCTGCGCTTCCTGCTCTGACAAGACAGAAGCGATGAGCTTCAGGATGAGCTCCTGAAGACAAGAAAGAGGCCAGGTGCCGGGGTTCTTGTCTCTTTGTTTGTTTGTTTGTTTGTTTGTTTTGGGCGGGGGGTGGCGGGCGGGCGGGCGGGCGTGTGGCTTCCAAAACAGGGTGCGCGGTTGACTGCAGGTGGCAGCCTGCAGAGCTCTTTTGCTGCCTGACCTCGCCTTTTCTTTGTCACTCCTCTTTCATGGCATCTGCGCTGAAAGCCGGGGCGGTCAACGAAGAGACGTGGACAAAACGGGACGAACCGGCGCCGCTTCTGCCTGTTTTCCAGGCTTTGCCACGAACCAAGGAGCATCATCAGCCTCGTCACTGGTGGCGGCGAGTCCTGAGGTGGCTTAGGTGAGTCGAGCCTTCCAGGAACGTCCGTTGTCCGTAGCCTACGGCGTGTCATTTGGACGTCAGTCGGAAGGAGGTTTCCCTTTCTGAAAGGGCACCGGTTTCTCGTGCCAAGCGGTTGCCTCTCCTGAAGTTCCCACGAGAGGGGATCCTCGGAGACGATGCGCTGGGCAGCAGAAGTCATCAGCGAGGAGACGTCGCGCGCTCTATTAAATAGGGACAAAAAGAAAGACGATGTCCTTCCAAAGGCCCGAGCGCGGCACCTCTTCCGACGGCCGATGGCATGGCCGGCCTTTGGGCTCTGGGTCCCCCGTAACAGCGGGGACACGGCCAAACCCTGTTCCTCTGCGTGTTCGGCACAGCCAAAAGCCTTGGCCGGTCCGCCGGTCGTTTTCGGTAGCCTGGTGGATCGCGGCACCGGGGATTGGATTTCCCCCCGCCAAAAGTACAGCCGTTTGGGGAATCTCTTACCTTCCTGGTTTTTTCTATCGTAAAGGAGACTTTAAAAAAAGGGTTAAAGTCGTATAACGTGCAAACTGACTTGCAGGCTTTAAACGGCAACCGTCCACCGGCTGTAGCCTACAGCGTCTTAGGCGTCCCTAAGCGGCGAGGTATTTGTTCCAAATCTTTGAAAAGAGAGGCGACTGAAGGTAACGGGTTGGGTTTTTGGTTGGGTTTTTTTTCTAGTTTTTTTGTTTTTTGTTTTTCCCCCCCCTTTTCTTTAGGCGGAGCGCTCTGAAGAACCTGATTTCTGCCTGGCTTTCAGCGTCGCGTTTCCCCGGCAGTGCGGTAGCATCTCTCTCGGGCAGTGCCGCCGGCCAGATGTCCCTCCTCCTTGGGTAGGAGAGAAAGCAGCCCCCGGTCAAATGACAACTGCGCGTTCTGGAGACGGAGAGCGCAACGGTGGGGGTTCGGAGCTGTGCCAGTTGAATTAGCGCCGAAGAAAAAGTCCGAGGCTTTTCTAGCGTGAGTATTTTTCTTGGCCGTATCTAAACGCGCGCAGAGCTTTCCAGCGGCAGGGAAAGGGAAGGGAGGAGGCGCTTCCCCCCAGCGGGCGGAGGGTTTGTTACGCTGTTAGGCTGAGAAGGTGTTGCAAGTGGCACGGGTCAGTCTGAATAGGGACCTGAAGCGTCGGGATGGCTCCGGCTTTGGCAGGCCGTGCCGTCTTTGGAGCGGAGCTGTTTCCCCGCAATCCTCCTGTAGCTCAGCTCCTGTCCTGTCCCTCGGCCGGAGGGAATTCCTCTACTCTCTTCGGTGCTCTTTCGTTTGATGATGCTGATCTCCGGTTGGGGTTTGCTGTTTGTTTTGCAGGTGCCTCGTTGTCCGCGTCTCGTGCTGCTCGACAGATGCCCCGGCCCGGGTTTGCAGCCGGTGGTGGAGCCGCCTGAGGGGAAGGGGCCAGCCCTGGGTCTGGTCGTTCGGTGCATTTTTTGGGGCGAATTAAAAAAACCGGGGTGTGTGTGTGGGGGGGGGTGGTGGTGTGATGATGTCATTTGGGGCAGCCGGATGTCAGCGGGGGAGCGACGGTGCGGCGGAGGAGCAGGTGAGTGGGGGTTAAGTGGGGTTCCCCCCACAAGAGGGTGGGTCACGGCCCCCAAACGCCTGAAAACTTGGTGCGGGGCAGGTGGTTGGGGTTTTGGGCGGTGGTGTTTAAAAAATGTTAAAAGCTGTATATGCGGGGGTGAGGCATTGGAGTAGAGAACAATCTCTCATTTTTCTGTGTGTTGAAAAATAATATTCCCTTACGTATATAAAAGGAGTTCCAAATACCAACCCGTATCTCTAAAGATTCTGTATTATTTAATGGGAGTTTAGACGACGGAAAGATTTTTTTAAAAGATTTATTTATAAAGAGAGATTGAAGCGTCAAAGCGGATGTCTGGACAGGTCGCTAGTCCAATTGGATGTTGTCTATCTATCGTGCGTGTTAATCTGTAAGTCTAAACAGATGTGACTCTTAGCAGACGTTCTGTCGAAGTGTATCAAGAGCATCCGTTTTCCCTAAGTCTTACCCACGGGTCGGTCAGTGCGGAGGCGTAAACGCCTGTGCTGTAGATGGTTCCAGACTGCAAAGAGAGCCTATCGCTAGAAGGGATTTCCAAACTGGCCCTCCCCTCTGCTCTCTCTTGCCGGCGTCCAAGCGCTTTCAAAAGCGCTTTAAGCAGGAGTGTTGATTCCCAGGAGGATAGGGAAGCTCTACAGAGAGACTTAGGTAGATTGGATCGTTGGGCCAACATCAGTGGTATGAGTTTCAAGAAGGGCAAGTGCCAGGTTCTGCGCGTGGGCCACAATAACCCCGAGCAGCGCTACAGGCTTGGGGAAACGTGGCTGGAAAACCACCTGGAAGAAAGAGACCTGGGGGTGCTAATGGACAAGCGGCTGAACGTGAGCCGGCAGTGTGCCCAGGTGGCCACGAAAGCCAACGGCATCCTGGCTTGTATTAGAAACAGCGTGAGCAGCAGAAGTAGGGAGGCGATTGTGCCCCTGTACTCGGCACTGGTGAGGCCGCACCTGGAGTATTGCGTCCGGTTTTGGGCACCTCAATCCAAGAGAGATGTCGAGGTGCTGGAGCGAGTGCAGAGGAGGGCAACGAAGCTGGTGAAGGGCCTGGAAAACAAATCCTATGAAGAGCGGTTGAAGGAGCTGGGACTGTTTAGTATGAGGAAGAGGGGGCTGAGGGGAGACCTCGTCACTCTCTTAACACTACTTGAAAGGACACTGTAGAGAGGTCGGTGCTGGTCTCCTGGCACAGGTAGGTAACGACAGAACGAGAGGGAACGGCTTCAAGCTCCAACAGGGTAGGTTTAGACTGGACATTAGGAAAGAATGTTTCACAGAGGGAGTGGTCGGGCATTGGAACAGGCTACCCAGGGAGGTGGTCGAGTCACCATCCCTGGATGTGTTTAAGAACCGTCGAGATGTGGTGTTGGGGGATATGGTGTAGGGGAGAACTTTGTAGAGTAGGGTAGATGGTTGGACTCGATGATGCCAAGGGTCTCTTGCAACCTAGACGATTCTATGATTCTATGAAAAGCAGCCCCTTCCCCCGTTTCCCCTCCCGCCCTGGGGAGCTGGATCGGTGCAGCGGGACAGGAGGAAAAAAACCCAGCCCCGTTTTCCTGCAGGGACGCAAAGCTCCCCGATGTCTCTGTGGTGGATAAGGCGGCACCCCCGCCTGCCTTCCTGGACGCCGGCGGACTGGCTGCTGTCGCCCCCACGGCCCCCGGGGCCACGCGCAGAGCGCCGCGGCGTCCCTGGGGCTGGTTGCGGGGCGAACACCGGAGGTTTTTGGCGCCGAGGCGACGGCTGCGGCTGCCCGGACTGCGAGCGGGGACAGGGCAGAGAGCGGGAAGGCCTGCCCGCCGGTAAGTGGTCACGGTCCCTGGGTGGAGGGAAGCGGGCTGAGAGCGGTCACCGCTCATGGCCCCGGTGAGGTCTCAGAGGGGGACAAGGAAGGGGGCGTGGGCGTGGGCGCTGTCCGGCTGCCCGGTGCTTTCCGGCCGCTGCGGACCGGTCCGCAGCGATTTCTGGGCTGGCCGCCGTTTTCCCCCGGCCCCCTCCGGTTCCGGAGCGGCTCGGCCCGCCCATACCGCGCGCCCATTGGTCGCGGTGCCGTAAGCGGCGTCCGTCCTCTAGGAGCCCCCGTCCCATTGGTCGATCGCGCCGTCAATCTCCAGCGCCTCCCAGTCCGGCCAATCGGAGCGCGGCAGGCGATCCGACCAATCGGAGCGGGGCGGTCGCGTTGTGATTGGCTCGTCCTCCTGTCAATCCGCCCGGGGGCGGTTGCCATGGTGAGGAAGCCCCGCCTAGTCGCGCATGCGCAGTAGTAAGGACGGCGCCGCCCTCACTACTGCGCATGCGCTACAGGGCGGGGCGTCCTCACCATGGCAACCGCCCCCTGGCGGATTGACAGGAGGACGAGCCAATCACAGCGCGACCGCCGCGCTCCGATTGGTCGGATCGCCTGCCGCGCTCCGATTGGCCGGGGTGGGAGGCGCTGAAGATTGACGGCGCGACCGACCAATGGGACGGGCTCCCCGAGGACGGAAGCCGCTTCCGGCGCCGTGACCAATGGGCGCGCCGCATGGGCGGGCCGAGCCGCTCCGGAAGCGGAGGGGGCCGGGGGAAAATGGCGGCGCGCGCGGAAGCGGCTGCGGCGCGGCGCGGCGCGGACCGCACCGCACCGCACCGGACCGGCGCGGGCGGAAAGCACCGGGCAGCCGGACAGCGTCGCGGTGCCGCTGGGCAGCGTCGCGAGGCAGCTGGACAGCGTCGAGGCCAGCGGGGGGGCGCGGGGAAGGCGGCCGGGGTCCCGAGGCGGCTCCGAGGGGAGACGGCGTTGCGGGGGGGCGGGCTGAGGCGTCTGGGGAGGTGCTCGCGGCTCCCGGGGCTGGCAAACGGGCTCGCGTGGCTGGTGTTGGGGCTTCAGCCGGAGAGGGAGTCGTGTGGCTTTGGGCTGAGGGGCGGGGGTGGAGTCCGGCGTTTTGGGGACTTGCGCAGAGGCTCAGCGGCTGGGTTTTGGGGCTCGGAAGGGGGCAGTAAGTGATGCGGTTTGGGGGCGGAGAGCAGAAGCCGTTTTGGCTGGTTCTGCAGGGGGGGTGGGCAGGAGGGCGTTGGGGGCTGCGGGGGAAAGCAGGGGCTGGGCGGGCTGCGGGGTGCTCAAACAGCAGGTGAGGTTTTCAAATCTGCAACTTGTAACTGTTGCAGCTTTGTTCTGGCTTCCTCCATTTTTGCAAAAGCTTCTGTTGCTAGACAGAGCATTCCTCTGTGTATCAGCTACTTGAGCTAGTTTATTTCAATGCGTCTGATCAGGTTTGTCTGTTCAGCAAAGTGGCATTTAAAGGTGACGTTTCACCGGATGCCAGCGGCTGTGCCTTATTTCCAGTATAAAGATGTATTCCCCAAATATCAGAGTGGGATATAACAACTGCAGCTGGTCAAAAGTAACACTGAAATGCAAAATTTAGAATTTCTTTTTTCCCATTGGCTCCTCCTCAGTATGAACACAAAGTTAATTTCTATTCTTAATTCCTATTTATGCTACATATATGAAGGATGAACGCGAGGAAAGGAGACCATAAAATACTGGCCTATTGCTATTTGTATGCTGTGCTTTGAACAGAAGAGACAAAACTGTCCTTTTTGTGAAATAATACTGGCTGTATCAGTGCCGTCCTCGTGTTTTTATTCAAAAATGTGAGATTTGTTGCCCCGAATGGTGAGAGTAGTTTTTGTTAATGGAAGTCGCAAGAGGTTCTGCCACCTTAAAAACCATAGAATCGTAGAATGGTTAGAATTGGAAGGGACCTTCAAGATCATCGTGTTGCAGCCCCCCTGCCTTGGGCAGGGACGCCTCCACTAGAGCGGGTTGCTCAAAGCCCCGTCCAGCCTGGCCTTAAACACTTCCAGGGATGGGGCATCCACAGCTTCCCCGGGCAACCTGTTCCAGTGCCTCACCACCCTCACGGTAAAGAATTTCCTCCTAATATCTAGTCTGAATCTCCCCTCTTCCGATTTAAAACCGTTACCCCTTGTCCTGTCGCTACCTTTCCCGACAGAGAGTCCCTCTCCGGCTCTCCCGTAGGCTCCCTTCAGATATTGGAAGGCTGCTCTGAGGTCTCCCCGGAGCCTTCTCTTCTCCAGGCTGAACAACCCCAGCTCTCTCAGTCTCTCTTCACAGGGGAGGTGCTCCGTCCCTCCGATGGTTTTCGTGGCCCTCCGCTGGGCCCCTTCCAACAGGTCCACGTCCTTCCCGTGTCGAGGACTCCAAAGCTGGACACCGTACTCCAGGTGGGGTCTCGCGTGCGCAGAGTAGAGGGGGGTAGAATCGCCTCCCGTGACCCGCTGGCCACGCTTCTCTTGATGCAGCCCAGGGTGGGGTTGGCTTTCTGGGCTGCCAGCGCGCGTTGCCGGCTCGTACTGACGTGTAATAATGCTACTGACGTACCCTTACCAGCCTCGTGTTAAAAGAAGCAAGAAGCTGTAATATCCTTAATTTAGACAGTTTTTACGTGAAATGGTGCATCCTCACTGTTTTGTCACTTTCAGGAGCGAGCAATTGACCGAGAGCACGAGAGAGACCTTTTCCAGCAAGAGATAGGGAAGCCGGAACAACAGCTTAAGGTTCCACAAAGGATTCGGCCTGTCAGCGAGCATCAAACCGGAGAGGTAACGCGCGCTATTGCTTGTACTCAAGGGATCTAAATGGTACGCTGACAGCCGTTCGGATACCCTAGGGAAGCTGTTTTATGGTGTCCCTAACCTGCATCCGTTCGCAAGGCAGGAAAGGAAATCCCCCGAGATGAAAGGCTACGGTGTCGGGGGAACGTGGGGAAAGTGTGTTCTGGGTGTTTTTTGAGTCGGTCGGTTGGATGTTTTTAGTAGCAGACACACAGAAGCCTCGTAACTTTCAAAAAGACTCCCTCGCGTAACTTAATTTAGAAAATGGGGTTTTCAAAAGCCCGTGGAAACATTCAGGACTCCTGTAGCGATTCCCCCTGCTCTTGCGTCCTTTTGTGACATCCTGTTGGTAGCACGGGTACGGGCACCGCAGGAACGCAGTGACCAAGGGGTCACAGCCGAGACGTAGCGGCGCTCTCTGCGTGCGCCTCCCCGGGAGACGTCTGTCTCCCCTGAAACAATCTGGTGACCGCAGAAGGGCAGCTCGAGGAAGTCACAGCAACCTCTTAGGCCCAGCAAAAGCCAGAAAAGCGACAGCGGTGCAAACGCTGTGTATTGTGAAGCTTTTTGCCTGTTTTGTTTGGTGACCTTTGGGTCAATTAAACTGCATTTTATTTTTTGGTGGGTTTTCTCCTGTCTTGCTTTTAGAGCAAGGCTGATATTTTTGCGTGATTCTCTCGCCCGATTTTCAGTCTTCAGCTTCTTCTCAGGTGGCACTGCGATTTTCAAAGAAAAGCTCTTCCTTTCGGTTCAGTTCAGTTGCTGTCGTTCGGTTCTTAAATGGTAGCAACGTTTAGTATTCTATATTAGATAGTTTATGACCACAGACAGTAATGGGACATACATGGATAGACGTGAAATGTAAGTTGTCAAAATATTTATTGCCCTACAATTCTCGGAGGTAGGGGTGTGTTTCCTGGGGTTTCAAAATCTATTTCACTAAAAAGGTTTGTAACAAATCCTGCAAAGTGTTCAGCCCGTACCGGGCGACCTGGCTGTCGTCAGCCTGTGCGTACAAGGAGTGGTGGGCCATTAGCCGAATGTGTGTTAACCGACACGCGTGGAGCAATTCCGCATCCGTCTGCTTCTGTGGCAAAGCGGGTGCCCGCTCCTGTCCTACGGACACGTTCCACAGAGGGGGGAGGCACAATTAGTTTTCCTGAATCCGGGATGTTCGTTTTGAGTTCGTTTTGTGATGCGTCTCCTCATAATTTGAGGCATGGGCAGCGTGTGAATTCCTAGTTAAAATTCTCACAGTTAAAAAGGCAAAACTTCTCCCGAGAAAAAAAATTTCAAATTTGATTGCATAATGAAACGAGGCCTGTTTTTCTGCACAGAAACGATTTGTGCGAATCGTCCTGAATTACAAGCGTGTATACCCAGATGTGTACACTCCAAGTTGGCAGATAGGCTGCAGCAGCAATGTAAAGCATGCTTTAAGGTGAAAGATGGCTGTAACTGTGATGAAAACTTTAAGGTTCGTACTAGATGCTTTTAAAGTAGGATTTTTCACAGGCAGGCGCAGCGGCAATTTTAGAGCCGAGTGGTGCCGAATATTACCCATTTACAGACAGAATTCTCGGTACTGTCTTAGATTTACATCGAATTTCTATCAAATGAGCCACCTAGCCTTCCTATATAGTATATTTTGGTGCCCCGATATTACTTGGCGTATTTCATAAGTATACCTTTTATGGCCGTTTCTCGTGCTTTTCCGAGAGAGCTGCTTTACTTTTTCATAGTTGCACGGTTTTTGAATGCCTCTTCTGCCTTTCAGATCTTCTCTTTCTCCTACGCCTTAAATACTCGTACAAGAACGTGCAGAAAATGTTATGTGCAGCTGTAACGTGCTTTGGGGTTTTTTTTGGTAGGATGAAATGGAAATACTGGGACTGGCGATCCAGAAGTCTGAAGAAGCCACCGTAAAGGACCGTCCCAGTGACTACCGTCGAGTTAGGATTATTAAAAGCACCAAAGCGACACGCTCGTAGAGATGGGGACTACCTCTGGACACGTGTTAATCCCGGTCAGGTGTCCTCGGGATACAGATGGTCTGCGCTTCCTGCTCTGACAAGACAGAAGCGATGAGCTTCAGGATGAGCTCCTGAAGACAAGAAAGAGGCCAGGTGCCGGGGTTCTTGTCTCTTTGTTTGTTTGTTTGTTTGTTTGTTTTGGGCGGGGGGTGGCGGGCGGGCGGGCGGGCGTGTGGCTTCCAAAACAGGGTGCGCGGTTGACTGCAGGTGGCAGCCTGCAGAGCTCTTTTGCTGCCTGACCTCGCCTTTTCTTTGTCACTCCTCTTTCACGGCATCTGCGCTGAAAGCCGGGGCGGTCAACGAAGAGACGTGGACAAAACGGGACGAACCGGCGCCGCTTCTGCCTGTTTTCCAGGCTTTGCCACGAACCAAGGAGCATCATCAGCCTCGTCACTGGTGGCGGCGAGTCCTGAGGTGGCTTAGGTGAGTCGAGCCTTCCAGGAACGTCCGTTGTCCGTAGCCTACGGCGTGTCATTTGGACGTCAGTCGGAAGGAGGTTTCCCTTTCTGAAAGGGCACCGGTTTCTCGTGCCAAGCGGTTGCCTCTCCTGAAGTTCCCACGAGAGGGGATCCTCGGAGACGATGCGCTGGGCAGCAGAAGTCATCAGCGAGGAGACGTCGCGCGCTCTATTAAATAGGGACAAAAAGAAAGACGATGTCCTTCCAAAGGCCCGAGCGCGGCACCTCTTCCGACGGCCGATGGCATGGCCGGCCTTTGGGCTCTGGGTCCCCCGTAACAGCGGGGACACGGCCAAACCCTGTTCCTCTG
The DNA here is from genome assembly GCF_964106895.1 of Numenius arquata. NCBI lineage: Eukaryota > Metazoa > Chordata > Aves > Charadriiformes > Scolopacidae > Numenius > Numenius arquata. The sequence goes on from NW_027414521.1 coordinate 106,588, forward strand.
CGTGTTCGGCACAGCCAAAAGCCTTGGCCGGTCCGCCGGTCGTTTTCGGTAGCCTGGTGGATCGCGGCACCGGGGATTGGATTTCCCCCCGCCAAAAGTACAGCCGTTTGGGGAATCTCTTACCTTCCTGGTTTTTTCTATCGTAAAGGAGACTTTAAAAAAAGGGTTAAAGTCGTATAACGTGCAAACTGACTTGCAGGCTTTAAACGGCAACCGTCCACCGGCTGTAGCCTACAGCGTCTTAGGCGTCCCTAAGCGGCGAGGTATTTGTTCCAAATCTTTGAAAAGAGAGGCGACTGAAGGTAACGGGTTGGGTTTTTGGTTGGGTTTTTTTTCTAGTTTTTTTGTTTTTTGTTTTTCCCCCCCCTTTTCTTTAGGCGGAGCGCTCTGAAGAACCTGATTTCTGCCTGGCTTTCAGCGTCGCGTTTCCCCGGCAGTGCGGTAGCATCTCTCTCGGGCAGTGCCGCCGGCCAGATGTCCCTCCTCCTTGGGTAGGAGAGAAAGCAGCCCCCGGTCAAATGACAACTGCGCGTTCTGGAGACGGAGAGCGCAACGGTGGGGGTTCGGAGCTGTGCCAGTTGAATTAGCGCCGAAGAAAAAGTCCGAGGCTTTTCTAGCGTGAGTATTTTTCTTGGCCGTATCTAAACGCGCGCAGAGCTTTCCAGCGGCAGGGAAAGGGAAGGGAGGAGGCGCTTCCCCCCAGCGGGCGGAGGGTTTGTTACGCTGTTAGGCTGAGAAGGTGTTGCAAGTGGCACGGGTCAGTCTGAATAGGGACCTGAAGCGTCGGGATGGCTCCGGCTTTGGCAGGCCGTGCCGTCTTTGGAGCGGAGCTGTTTCCCCGCAATCCTCCTGTAGCTCAGCTCCTGTCCTGTCCCTCGGCCGGAGGGAATTCCTCTACTCTCTTCGGTGCTCTTTCGTTTGATGATGCTGATCTCCGGTTGGGGTTTGCTGTTTGTTTTGCAGGTGCCTCGTTGTCCGCGTCTCGTGCTGCTCGACAGATGCCCCGGCCCGGGTTTGCAGCCGGTGGTGGAGCCGCCTGAGGGGAAGGGGCCAGCCCTGGGTCTGGTCGTTCGGTGCATTTTTTGGGGCGAATTAAAAAAACCGGGGTGTGTGTGGGGGGGGGGGTGGTGGTGTGATGATGTCATTTGGGGCAGCCGGATGTCAGCGGGGGAGCGACGGTGCGGCGGAGGAGCAGGTGAGTGGGGGTTAAGTGGGGTTCCCCCCACAAGAGGGTGGGTCACGGCCCCCAAACGCCTGAAAACTTGGTGCGGGGCAGGTGGTTGGGGTTTTGGGCGGTGGTGTTTAAAAAATGTTAAAAGCTGTATATGCGGGGGTGAGGCATTGGAGTAGAGAACAATCTCTCATTTTTCTGTGTGTTGAAAAATAATATTCCCTTACGTATATAAAAGGAGTTCCAAATACCAACCCGTATCTCTAAAGATTCTGTATTATTTAATGGGAGTTTAGACGACGGAAAGATTTTTTTAAAAGATTTATTTATAAAGAGAGATTGAAGCGTCAAAGCGGATGTCTGGACAGGTCGCTAGTCCAATTGGATGTTGTCTATCTATCGTGCGTGTTAATCTGTAAGTCTAAACAGATGTGACTCTTAGCAGACGTTCTGTCGAAGTGTATCAAGAGCATCCGTTTTCCCTAAGTCTTACCCACGGGTCGGTCAGTGCGGAGGCGTAAACGCCTGTGCTGTAGATGGTTCCAGACTGCAAAGAGAGCCTATCGCTAGAAGGGATTTCCAAACTGGCCCTCCCCTCTGCTCTCTCTTGCCGGCGTCCAAGCGCTTTCAAAAGCGCTTTAAGCAGGAGTGTTGATTCCCAGGAGGATAGGGAAGCTCTACAGAGAGACTTAGGTAGATTGGATCGTTGGGCCAACATCAGTGGTATGAGTTTCAAGAAGGGCAAGTGCCAGGTTCTGCGCGTGGGCCACAATAACCCCGAGCAGCGCTACAGGCTTGGGGAAACGTGGCTGGAAAACCACCTGGAAGAAAGAGACCTGGGGGTGCTAATGGACAAGCGGCTGAACGTGAGCCGGCAGTGTGCCCAGGTGGCCACGAAAGCCAACGGCATCCTGGCTTGTATTAGAAACAGCGTGAGCAGCAGAAGTAGGGAGGCGATTGTGCCCCTGTACTCGGCACTGGTGAGGCCGCACCTGGAGTATTGCGTCCGGTTTTGGGCACCTCAATCCAAGAGAGATGTCGAGGTGCTGGAGCGAGTGCAGAGGAGGGCAACGAAGCTGGTGAAGGGCCTGGAAAACAAATCCTATGAAGAGCGGTTGAAGGAGCTGGGACTGTTTAGTATGAGGAAGAGGGGGCTGAGGGGAGACCTCGTCACTCTCTTAACACTACTTGAAAGGACACTGTAGAGAGGTCGGTGCTGGTCTCCTGGCACAGGTAGGTAACGACAGAACGAGAGGGAACGGCTTCAAGCTCCAACAGGGTAGGTTTAGACTGGACATTAGGAAAGAATGTTTCACAGAGGGAGTGGTCGGGCATTGGAACAGGCTACCCAGGGAGGTGGTCGAGTCACCATCCCTGGATGTGTTTAAGAACCGTCGAGATGTGGTGTTGGGGGATATGGTGTAGGGGAGAACTTTGTAGAGTAGGGTAGATGGTTGGACTCGATGATGCCAAGGGTCTCTTGCAACCTAGACGATTCTATGATTCTATGAAAAGCAGCCCCTTCCCCCGTTTCCCCTCCCGCCCTGGGGAGCTGGATCGGTGCAGCGGGACAGGAGGAAAAAAACCCAGCCCCGTTTTCCTGCAGGGACGCAAAGCTCCCCGATGTCTCTGTGGTGGATAAGGCGGCACCCCCGCCTGCCTTCCTGGACGCCGGCGGACTGGCTGCTGTCGCCCCCACGGCCCCCGGGGCCACGCGCAGAGCGCCGCGGCGTCCCTGGGGCTGGTTGCGGGGCGAACACCGGAGGTTTTTGGCGCCGAGGCGACGGCTGCGGCTGCCCGGACTGCGAGCGGGGACAGGGCAGAGAGCGGGAAGGCCTGCCCGCCGGTAAGTGGTCACGGTCCCTGGGTGGAGGGAAGCGGGCTGAGAGCGGTCACCGCTCATGGCCCCGGTGAGGTCTCAGAGGGGGACAAGGAAGGGGGCGTGGGCGTGGGCGCTGTCCGGCTGCCCGGTGCTTTCCGGCCGCTGCGGACCGGTCCGCAGCGATTTCTGGGCTGGCCGCCGTTTTCCCCCGGCCCCCTCCGGTTCCGGAGCGGCTCGGCCCGCCCATACCGCGCGCCCATTGGTCGCGGTGCCGTAAGCGGCGTCCGTCCTCTAGGAGCCCCCGTCCCATTGGTCGATCGCGCCGTCAATCTCCAGCGCCTCCCAGTCCGGCCAATCGGAGCGCGGCAGGCGATCCGACCAATCGGAGCGGGGCGGTCGCGTTGTGATTGGCTCGTCCTCCTGTCAATCCGCCCGGGGGCGGTTGCCATGGTGAGGAAGCCCCGCCTGGTCGCGCATGCGCAGTAGTAAGGACGGCGCCGCCCTCACTACTGCGCATGCGCTACAGGGCGGGGCGTCCTCACCATGGCAACCGCCCCCCTGGCGGATTGACAGGAGGACGAGCCAATCACAGCGCGACCGCCGCGCTCCGATTGGTCGGATCGCCTGCCGCGCTCCGATTGGCCGGGGTGGGAGGCGCTGAAGATTGACGGCGCGACCGACCAATGGGACGGGCTCCCCGAGGACGGAAGCCGCTTCCGGCGCCGTGACCAATGGGCGCGCCGCATGGGCGGGCCGAGCCGCTCCGGAAGCGGAGGGGGCCGGGGGAAAATGGCGGCGCGCGCGGAAGCGGCTGCGGCGCGGCGCGGCGCGGACCGCACCGCACCGCACCGGACCGGCGCGGGCGGAAAGCACCGGGCAGCCGGACAGCGTCGCGGTGCCGCTGGGCAGCGTCGCGAGGCAGCTGGACAGCGTCGAGGCCAGCGGGGGGGCGCGGGGAAGGCGGCCGGGGTCCCGAGGCGGCTCCGAGGGGAGACGGCGTTGCGGGGGGGCGGGCTGAGGCGTCTGGGGAGGTGCTCGCGGCTCCCGGGGCTGGCAAACGGGCTCGCGTGGCTGGTGTTGGGGCTTCAGCCGGAGAGGGAGTCGTGTGGCTTTGGGCTGAGGGGCGGGGGTGGAGTCCGGCGTTTTGGGGACTCGAGCAGAGGCTCAGCGGCTGGGTTTTGGGGCTCGGAAGGGGGCAGTAAGTGATGCGGTTTGGGGGCGGAGAGCAGAAGCCGTTTTGGCTGGTTCTGCAGGGGGGGTGGGCAGGAGGGCGTTGGGGGCTGCGGGGGAAAGCAGGGGCTGGGCGGGCTGCGGGGTGCTCAAACAGCAGGTGAGGTTTTCAAATCTGCAACTTGTAACTGTTGCAGCTTTGTTCTGGCTTCCTCCATTTTTGCAAAAGCTTCTGTTGCTAGACAGAGCATTCCTCTGTGTATCAGCTACTTGAGCTAGTTTATTTCAATGCGTCTGATCAGGTTTGTCTGTTCAGCAAAGTGGCATTTAAAGGTGACGTTTCACCGGATGCCAGCGGCTGTGCCTTATTTCCAGTATAAAGATGTATTCCCCAAATATCAGAGTGGGATATAACAACTGCAGCTGGTCAAAAGTAACACTGAAATGCAAAATTTAGAATTTCTTTTTTCCCATTGGCTCCTCCTCAGTATGAACACAAAGTTAATTTCTATTCTTAATTCCTATTTATGCTACATATATGAAGGATGAACGCGAGGAAAGGAGACCATAAAATACTGGCCTATTGCTATTTGTATGCTGCGCTTTGAACAGAAGAGACAAAACTGTCCTTTTTGTGAAATAATACTGGCTGTATCAGTGCCGTCCTCGTGTTTTTATTCAAAAATGTGAGATTTGTTGCCCCGAATGGTGAGAGTAGTTTTTGTTAATGGAAGTCGCAAGAGGTTCTGCCACCTTAAAAACCATAGAATCGTAGAATGGTTAGAATTGGAAGGGACCTTCAAGATCATCGTGTTGCAGCCCCCCTGCCTTGGGCAGGGACGCCTCCACTAGAGCGGGTTGCTCAAAGCCCCGTCCAGCCTGGCCTTAAACACTTCCAGGGATGGGGCATCCACAGCTTCCCCGGGCAACCTGTTCCAGTGCCTCACCACCCTCACGGTAAAGAATTTCCTCCTAATATCTAGTCTGAATCTCCCCTCTTCCGATTTAAAACCGTTACCCCTTGTCCTGTCGCTACCTTTCCCGACAGAGAGTCCCTCTCCGGCTCTCCCGTAGGCTCCCTTCAGATATTGGAAGGCTGCTCTGAGGTCTCCCCGGAGCCTTCTCTTCTCCAGGCTGAACAACCCCAGCTCTCTCAGTCTCTCTTCACAGGGGAGGTGCTCCGTCCCTCCGATGGTTTTCGTGGCCCTCCGCTGGGCCCCTTCCAACAGGTCCACGTCCTTCCCGTGTCGAGGACTCCAAAGCTGGACACCGTACTCCAGGTGGGGTCTCGCGTGCGCAGAGTAGAGGGGGGTAGAATCGCCTCCCGTGACCCGCTGGCCACGCTTCTCTTGATGCAGCCCAGGGTGGGGTTGGCTTTCTGGGCTGCCAGCGCGCGTTGCCGGCTCGTACTGACGTGTAATAATGCTACTGACGTACCCTTACCAGCCTCGTGTTAAAAGAAGCAAGAAGCTGTAATATCCTTAATTTAGACAGTTTTTACGTGAAATGGTGCATCCTCACTGTTTTGTCACTTTCAGGAGCGAGCAATTGACCGAGAGCACGAGAGAGACCTTTTCCAGCAAGAGATAGGGAAGCCGGAACAACAGCTTAAGGTTCCACAAAGGATTCGGCCTGTCAGCGAGCATCAAACCGGAGAGGTAACGCGCGCTATTGCTTGTACTCAAGGGATCTAAATGGTACGCTGACAGCCGTTCGGATACCCTAGGGAAGCTGTTTTATGGTGTCCCTAACCTGCATCCGTTCGCAAGGCAGGAAAGGAAATCCCCCGAGATGAAAGGCTACGGTGTCGGGGGAACGTGGGGAAAGTGTGTTCTGGGTGTTTTTTGAGTCGGTCGGTTGGATGTTTTTAGTAGCAGACACACAGAAGCCTCGTAACTTTCAAAAAGACTCCCTCGCGTAACTTAATTTAGAAAATGGGGTTTTCAAAAGCCCGTGGAAACATTCAGGACTCCTGTAGCGATTCCCCCTGCTCTTGCGTCCTTTTGTGACATCCTGTTGGTAGCACGGGTACGGGCACCGCAGGAACGCAGTGACCAAGGGGTCACAGCTGAGACGTAGCGGCGCTCTCTGCGTGCGCCTCCCCGGGAGACGTCTGTCTCCCCTGAAACAATCTGGTGACCGCAGAAGGGCAGCTCGAGGAAGTCACAGCAACCTCTTAGGCCCAGCAAAAGCCAGAAAAGCGACAGCGGTGCAAACGCTGTGTATTGTGAAGCTTTTTGCCTGTCTTGTTTGGTGACCTTTGGGTCAATTAAACTGCATTTTATTTTTTGGTGGGTTTTCTCCTGTCTTGCTTTTAGAGCAAGGCTGATATTTTTGCGTGATTCTCTCGCCCGATTTTCAGTCTTCAGCTTCTTCTCAGGTGGCACTGCGATTTTCAAAGAAAAGCTCTTCCTTTCGGTTCAGTTCAGTTGCTGTCGTTCGGTTCTTAAATGGTAGCAACGTTTAGTATTCTATATTAGATAGTTTATGACCACAGACAGTAATGGGACATACATGGATAGACGTGAAATGTAAGTTGTCAAAATATTTATTGCCCTACAATTCTCGGAGGTAGGGGTGTGTTTCCTGGGGTTTCAAAATCTATTTCACTAAAAAGGTTTGTAACAAATCCTGCAAAGTGTTCAGCCCGTACCGGGCGACCTGGCTGTCGTCAGCCTGTGCGTACAAGGAGTGGTGGGCCATTAGCCGAATGTGTGTTAACCGACACGCGTGGAGCAATTCCGCATCCGTCTGCTTCTGTGGCAAAGCGGGTGCCCGCTCCTGTCCTACGGACACGTTCCACAGAGGGGGGAGGCACAATTAGTTTTCCTGAATCCGGGATGTTCGTTTTGAGTTTGTTTTGTGATGCGTCTCCTCATAATTTGAGGCATGGGCAGCGTGTGAATTCCTAGTTAAAATTCTCACAGTTAAAAAGGCAAAACTTCTCCCGAGAAAAAAAATTTCAAATTTGATTGCATAATGAAACGAGGCCTGTTTTTCTGCACAGAAACGATTTGTGGGAATCGTCCTGAATTACAAGCGTGTATACCCAGATGTGTACACTCCAAGTTGGCAGATAGGCTGCAGCAGCAATGTAAAGCATGCTTTAAGGTGAAAGCTGGCTGTAACTGTGATGAAAACTTTAAGGTTCGTACTAGATGCTTTTAAAGTAGGATTTTTCACAGGCAGGCGCAGCGGCAATTTTAGAGCCGAGTGGTGCCGAATATTACCCATTTACAGACAGAATTCTCGGTACTGTCTTAGATTTACATCGAATTTCTATCAAATGAGCCACCTAGCCTTCCTATATAGTATATTTTGGTGCCCCGATATTACTTGGCGTATTTCATAAGTATACCTTTTATGGCCGTTTCTCGTGCTTTTCCGAGAGAGCTGCTTTACTTTTTCATAGTTGCACGGTTTTTGAATGCCTCTTCTGCCTTTCAGATCTTCTCTTTCTCCTACGCCTTAAATACTCGTACAAGAACGTGCAGAAAATGTTATGTGCAGCTGTAACGTGCTTTGGGGTTTTTTTTGGTAGGATGAAATGGAAATACTGGGACTGGCGATCCAGAAGTCTGAAGAAGCCACCGTAAAGGACCGTCCCAGTGACTACCGTCGAGTTAGGATTATTAAAAGCACCAAAGCGACACGCTCGTAGAGATGGGGACTACCTCTGGACACGTGTTAATCCCGGTCAGGTGTCCTCGGGATACAGATGGTCTGCGCTTCCTGCTCTGACAAGACAGAAGCGATGAGCTTCAGGATGAGCTCCTGAAGACAAGAAAGAGGCCAGGTGCCGGGGTTCTTGTCTCTTTGTTTGTTTGTTTGTTTGTTTGTTTTGGGCGGGGGGTGGCGGGCGGGCGGGCGTGTGGCTTCCAAAACAGGGTGCGCGGTTGACTGCAGGTGGCAGCCTGCAGAGCTCTTTTGCTGCCTGACCTCGCCTTTTCTTTGTCACTCCTCTTTCACGGCATCTGCGCTGAAAGCCGGGGCGGTCAACGAAGAGACGTGGACAAAACGGGACGAACCGGCGCCGCTTCTGCCTGTTTTCCAGGCTTTGCCACGAACCAAGGAGCATCATCAGCCTCGTCACTGGTGGCGGCGAGTCCTGAGGTGGCTTAGGTGAGTCGAGCCTTCCAGGAACGTCCGTTGTCCGTAGCCTACGGCGTGTCATTTGGACGTCAGTCGGAAGGAGGTTTCCCTTTCTGAAAGGGCACCGGTTTCTCGTGCCAAGCGGTTGCCTCTCCTGAAGTTCCCACGAGAGGGGATCCTCGGAGACGATGCGCTGGGCAGCAGAAGTCATCAGCGAGGAGACGTCGCGCGCTCTATTAAATAGGGACAAAAAGAAAGACGATGTCCTTCCAAAGGCCCGAGCGCGGCACCTCTTCCGACGGCCGATGGCATGGCCGGCCTTTGGGCTCTGGGTCCCCCGTAACAGCGGGGACACGGCCAAACCCTGTTCCTCTGCGTGTTCGGCACAGCCAAAAGCCTTGGCCGGTCCGCCGGTCGTTTTCGGTAGCCTGGTGGATCGCGGCACCGGGGATTGGATTTCCCCCCGCCAAAAGTACAGCCGTTTGGGGAATCTCTTACCTTCCTGGTTTTTTCTATCGTAAAGGAGACTTTAAAAAAAGGGTTAAAGTCGTATAACGTGCAAACTGACTTGCAGGCTTTAAACGGCAACCGTCCACCGGCTGTAGCCTACAGCGTCTTAGGCGTCCCTAAGCGGCGAGGTATTTGTTCCAAATCTTTGAAAAGAGAGGCGACTGAAGGTAACGGGTTGGGTTTTTGGTTGGGTTTTTTTTCTAGTTTTTTTGTTTTTTGTTTTTCCCCCCCCTTTTCTTTAGGCGGAGCGCTCTGAAGAACCTGATTTCTGCCTGGCTTTCAGCGTCGCGTTTCCCCGGCAGTGCGGTAGCATCTCTCTCGGGCAGTGCCGCCGGCCAGATGTCCCTCCTCCTTGGGTAGGAGAGAAAGCAGCCCCCGGTCAAATGACAACTGCGCGTTCTGGAGACGGAGAGCGCAACGGTGGGGGTTCGGAGCTGTGCCAGTTGAATTAGCGCCGAAGAAAAAGTCCGAGGCTTTTCTAGCGTGAGTATTTTTCTTGGCCGTATCTAAACGCGCGCAGAGCTTTCCAGCGGCAGGGAAAGGGAAGGGAGGAGGCGCTTCCCCCCAGCGGGCGGAGGGTTTGTTACGCTGTTAGGCTGAGAAGGTGTTGCAAGTGGCACGGGTCAGTCTGAATAGGGACCTGAAGCGTCGGGATGGCTCCGGCTTTGGCAGGCCGTGCCGTCTTTGGAGCGGAGCTGTTTCCCCGCAATCCTCCTGTAGCTCAGCTCCTGTCCTGTCCCTCGGCCGGAGGGAATTCCTCTACTCTCTTCGGTGCTCTTTCGTTTGATGATGCTGATCTCCGGTTGGGGTTTGCTGTTTGTTTTGCAGGTGCCTCGTTGTCCGCGTCTCGTGCTGCTCGACAGATGCCCCGGCCCGGGTTTGCAGCCGGTGGTGGAGCCGCCTGAGGGGAAGGGGCCAGCCCTGGGTCTGGTCGTTCGGTGCATTTTTTGGGGCGAATTAAAAAAACCGGGGGGTGTGTGTGTGGGGGGGTGGTGGTGTGATGATGTCATTTGGGGCAGCCGGATGTCAGCGGGGGAGCGACGGTGCGGCGGAGGAGCAGGTGAGTGGGGGTTAAGTGGGGTTCCCCCCACAAGAGGGTGGGTCACGGCCCCCAAACGCCTGAAAACTTGGTGCGGGGCAGGTGGTTGGGGTTTTGGGCGGTGGTGTTTAAAAAATGTTAAAAGCTGTATATGCGGGGGTGAGGCATTGGAGTAGAGAACAATCTCTCATTTTTCTGTGTGTTGAAAAATAATATTCCCTTACGTATATAAAAGGAGTTCCAAATACCAACCCGTATCTCTAAAGATTCTGTATTATTTAATGGGAGTTTAGACGACGGAAAGATTTTTTTAAAAGATTTATTTATAAAGAGAGATTGAAGCGTCAAAGCGGATGTCTGGACAGGTCGCTAGTCCAATTGGATGTTGTCTATCTATCGTGCGTGTTAATCTGTAAGTCTAAACAGATGTGACTCTTAGCAGACGTTCTGTCGAAGTGTATCAAGAGCATCCGTTTTCCCTAAGTCTTACCCACGGGTCGGTCAGTGCGGAGGCGTAAACGCCTGTGCTGTAGATGGTTCCAGACTGCAAAGAGAGCCTATCGCTAGAAGGGATTTCCAAACTGGCCCTCCCCTCTGCTCTCTCTTGCCGGCGTCCAAGCGCTTTCAAAAGCGCTTTAAGCAGGAGTGTTGATTCCCAGGAGGATAGGGAAGCTCTACAGAGAGACTTAGGTAGATTGGATCGTTGGGCCAACATCAGTGGTATGAGTTTCAAGAAGGGCAAGTGCCAGGTTCTGCGCGTGGGCCACAATAACCCCGAGCAGCGCTACAGGCTTGGGGAAACGTGGCTGGAAAACCACCTGGAAGAAAGAGACCTGGGGGTGCTAATGGACAAGCGGCTGAACGTGAGCCGGCAGTGTGCCCAGGTGGCCACGAAAGCCAACGGCATCCTGGCTTGTATTAGAAACAGCGTGAGCAGCAGAAGTAGGGAGGCGATTGTGCCCCTGTACTCGGCACTGGTGAGGCCGCACCTGGAGTATTGCGTCCGGTTTTGGGCACCTCAATCCAAGAGAGATGTCGAGGTGCTGGAGCGAGTGCAGAGGAGGGCAACGAAGCTGGTGAAGGGCCTGGAAAACAAATCCTATGAAGAGCGGTTGAAGGAGCTGGGACTGTTTAGTATGAGGAAGAGGGGGCTGAGGGGAGACCTCGTCACTCTCTTAACACTACTTGAAAGGACACTGTAGAGAGGTCGGTGCTGGTCTCCTGGCACAGGTAGGTAACGACAGAACGAGAGGGAACGGCTTCAAGCTCCAACAGGGTAGGTTTAGACTGGACATTAGGAAAGAATGTTTCACAGAGGGAGTGGTCGGGCATTGGAACAGGCTACCCAGGGAGGTGGTCGAGTCACCATCCCTGGATGTGTTTAAGAACCGTCGAGATGTGGTGTTGGGGGATATGGTGTAGGGGAGAACTTTGTAGAGTAGGGTAGATGGTTGGACTCGATGATGCCAAGGGTCTCTTGCAACCTAGACGATTCTATGATTCTATGAAAAGCAGCCCCTTCCCCCGTTTCCCCTCCCGCCCTGGGGAGCTGGATCGGTGCAGCGGGACAGGAGGAAAAAAACCCAGCCCCGTTTTCCTGCAGGGACGCAAAGCTCCCCGATGTCTCTGTGGTGGATAAGGCGGCACCCCCGCCTGCCTTCCTGGACGCCGGCGGACTGGCTGCTGTCGCCCCCACGGCCCCCGGGGCCACGCGCAGAGCGCCGCGGCGTCCCTGGGGCTGGTTGCGGGGCGAACACCGGAGGTTTTTGGCGCCGAGGCGACGGCTGCGGCTGCCCGGACTGCGAGCGGGGACAGGGCAGAGAGCGGGAAGGCCTGCCCGCCGGTAAGTGGTCACGGTCCCTGGGTGGAGGGAAGCGGGCTGAGAGCGGTCACCGCTCATGGCCCCGGTGAGGTCTCAGAGGGGGACAAGGAAGGGGGCGTGGGCGTGGGCGCTGTCCGGCTGCCCGGTGCTTTCCGGCCGCTGCGGACCGGTCCGCAGCGATTTCTGGGCTGGCCGCCGTTTTCCCCCCGGCCCCCTCCGGTTCCGGAGCGGCTCGGCCCGCCCATACCGCGCGCCCATTGGTCGCGGTGCCGTAAGCGGCGCCCGTCCTCTAGGAGCCCCCGTCCCATTGGTCGATCGCGCCGTCAATCTCCAGCGCCTCCCAGTCCGGCCAATCGGAGCGCGGCAGGCGATCCGACCAATCGGAGCGGGGCGGTCGCGTTGTGATTGGCTCGTCCTCCTGTCAATCCGCCCGGGGGCGGTTGCCATGGTGAGGAAGCCCCGCCCGGTCGCGCATGCGCAGTAGTAAGGACGGCGCCGCCCTCACTACTGCGCATGCGCCACAGGGCGGGGCGTCCTCACCATGGCAACCGCCCCCTGGCGGATTGACAGGAGGACGAGCCAATCACAGCGCGACCGCCGCGCTCCGATTGGTCGGATCGCCTGCCGCGCTCCGATTGGCCGGGGTGGGAGGCGCTGAAGATTGACGGCGCGACCGACCAATGGGACGGGCTCCCCGAGGACGGAAGCCGCTTCCGGCGCCGTGACCAATGGGCGCGCCGCATGGGCGGGCCGAGCCGCTCCGGAAGCGGAGGGGGCCGGGGGAAAATGGCGGCGCGCGCGGAAGCGGCTGCGGCGCGGCGCGGACCGGACCGCACCGCACCGCACCGGACCGGCGCGGGCGGAAAGCACCGGGCAGCCGGACAGCGTCGCGGTGCCGCTGGGCAGCGTCGCGAGGCAGCTGGACAGCGTCGAGGCCAGCGGGGGGGCGCGGGGAAGGCGGCCGGGGTCCCGAGGCGGCTCCGAGGGGAGACGGCGTTGCGGGGGGGCGGGCTGAGGCGTCTGGGGAGGTGCTCGCGGCTCCCGGGGCTGGCAAACGGGCTCGCGTGGCTGGTGTTGGGGCTTCAGCCGGAGAGGGAGTCGTGTGGCTTTGGGCTGAGGGGCGGGGGTGGAGTCCGGCGTTTTGGGGACTTGCGCAGAGGCTCAGCGGCTGGGTTTTGGGGCTCGGAAGGGGGCAGTAAGTGATGCGGTTTGGGGGCGGAGAGCAGAAGCCGTTTTGGCTGGTTCTGCAGGGGGGGTGGGCAGGAGGGCGTTGGGGGCTGCGGGGGAAAGCAGGGGCTGGGCGGGCTGCGGGGTGCTCAAACAGCAGGTGAGGTTTTCAAATCTGCAACTTGTAACTGTTGCAGCTTTATTCTGGCTTCCTCCATTTTTGCAAAAGCTTCTGTTGCTAGACAGAGCATTCCTCTGTGTATCAGCTACTTGAGCTAGTTTATTTCAATGCGTCTGATCAGGTTTGTCTGTTCAGCAAAGTGGCATTTAAAGGTGACGTTTCACCGGATGCCAGCGGCTGTGCCTTATTTCCAGTATAAAGATGTATTCCCCAAATATCAGAGTGGGATATAACAACTGCAGCTGGTCAAAAGTAACACTGAAATGCAAAATTTAGAATTTCTTTTTTCCCATTGGCTCCTCCTCAGTATGAACACAAAGTTAATTTCTATTCTTAATTCCTATTTATGCTACATATATGAAGGATGAACGCGAGGAAAGGAGACCATAAAATACTGGCCTATTGCTATTTGTATGCTGTGCTTTGAACAGAAGAGACAAAACTGTCCTTTTTGTGAAATAATACTGGCTGTATCAGTGCCGTCCTCGTGTTTTTATTCAAAAATGTGAGATTTGTTGCCCCGAATGGTGAGAGTAGTTTTTGTTAATGGAAGTCGCAAGAGGTTCTGCCACCTTAAAAACCATAGAATCGTAGAATGGTTAGAATTGGAAGGGACCTTCAAGATCATCGTGTTGCAGCCCCCCTGCCTTGGGCAGGGACGCCTCCACTAGAGCGGGTTGCTCAAAGCCCCGTCCAGCCTGGCCTTAAACACTTCCAGGGATGGGGCATCCACAGCTTCCCCGGGCAACCTGTTCCAGTGCCTCACCACCCTCACGGTAAAGAATTTCCTCCTAATATCTAGTCTGAATCTCCCCTCTTCCGATTTAAAACCGTTACCCCTTGTCCTGTCGCTACCTTTCCCGACAGAGAGTCCCTCTCCGGCTCTCCCGTAGGCTCCCTTCAGATATTGGAAGGCTGCTCTGAGGTCTCCCCGGAGCCTTCTCTTCTCCAGGCTGAACAACCCCAGCTCTCTCAGTCTCTCTTCACAGGGGAGGTGCTCCGTCCCTCCGATGGTTTTCGTGGCCCTCCGCTGGGCCCCTTCCAACAGGTCCACGTCCTTCCCGTGTCGAGGACTCCAAAGCTGGACACCGTACTCCAGGTGGGGTCTCGCGTGCGCAGAGTAGAGGGGGGTAGAATCGCCTCCCGTGACCCGCTGGCCACGCTTCTCTTGATGCAGCCCAGGGTGGGGTTGGCTTTCTGGGCTGCCAGCGCGCGTTGCCGGCTCGTACTGACGTGTAATAATGCTACTGACGTACCCTTACCAGCCTCGTGTTAAAAGAAGCAAGAAGCTGTAATATCCTTAATTTAGACAGTTTTTACGTGAAATGGTGCATCCTCACTGTTTTGTCACTTTCAGGAGCGAGCAATTGACCGAGAGCACGAGAGAGACCTTTTCCAGCAAGAGATAGGGAAGCCGGAACAACAGCTTAAGGTTCCACAAAGGATTCGGCCTGTCAGCGAGCATCAAACCGGAGAGGTAACGCGCGCTATTGCTTGTACTCAAGGGATCTAAATGGTACGCTGACAGCCGTTCGGATACCCTAGGGAAGCTGTTTTATGGTGTCCCTAACCTGCATCCGTTCGCAAGGCAGGAAAGGAAATCCCCCGAGATGAAAGGCTACGGTGTCGGGGGAACGTGGGGAAAGTGTGTTCTGGGTGTTTTTTGAGTCGGTCGGTTGGATGTTTTTAGTAGCAGACACACAGAAGCCTCGTAACTTTCAAAAAGACTCCCTCGCGTAACTTAATTTAGAAAATGGGGTTTTCAAAAGCCCGTGGAAACATTCAGGACTCCTGTAGCGATTCCCCCTGCTCTTGCGTCCTTTTGTGACATCCTGTTGGTAGCACGGGTACGGGCACCGCAGGAACGCAGTGACCAAGGGGTCACAGCCGAGACGTAGCGGCGCTCTCTGCGTGCGCCTCCCCGGGAGACGTCTGTCTCCCCTGAAACAATCTGGTGACCGCAGAAGGGCAGCTCGAGGAAGTCACAGCAACCTCTTAGGCCCAGCAAAAGCCAGAAAAGCGACAGCGGTGCAAACGCTGTGTATTGTGAAGCTTTTTGCCTGTTTTGTTTGGTGACCTTTGGGTCAATTAAACTGCATTTTATTTTTTGGTGGGTTTTCTCCTGTCTTGCTTTTAGAGCAAGGCTGATATTTTTGCGTGATTCTCTCGCCCGATTTTCAGTCTTCAGCTTCTTCTCAGGTGGCACTGCGATTTTCAAAGAAAAGCTCTTCCTTTCGGTTCAGTTCAGTTGCTGTCGTTCGGTTCTTAAATGGTAGCAACGTTTAGTATTCTATATTAGATAGTTTATGACCACAGACAGTAATGGGACATACATGGATAGACGTGAAATGTAAGTTGTCAAAATATTTATTGCCCTACAATTCTCGGAGGTAGGGGTGTGTTTCCTGGGGTTTCAAAATCTATTTCACTAAAAAGGTTTGTAACAAATCCTGCAAAGTGTTCAGCCCGTACCGGGCGACCTGGCTGTCGTCAGCCTGTGCGTACAAGGAGTGGTGGGCCATTAGCCGAATGTGTGTTAACCGACACGCGTGGAGCAATTCCGCATCCGTCTGCTTCTGTGGCAAAGCGGGTGCCCGCTCCTGTCCTACGGACACGTTCCACAGAGGGGGGAGGCACAATTAGTTTTCCTGAATCCGGGATGTTCGTTTTGAGTTCGTTTTGTGATGCGTCTCCTCATAATTTGAGGCATGGGCAGCGTGTGAATTCCTAGTTAAAATTCTCACAGTTAAAAAGGCAAAACTTCTCCCGAGAAAAAAAATTTCAAATTTGATTGCATAATGAAACGAGGCCTGTTTTTCTGCACAGAAACGATTTGTGCGAATCGTCCTGAATTACAAGCGTGTATACCCAGATGTGTACACTCCAAGTTGGCAGATAGGCTGCAGCAGAAATGTAAAGCATGCTTTAAGGTGAAAGATGGCTGTAACTGTGATGAAAACTTTAAGGTTCGTACTAGATGCTTTTAAAGTAGGATTTTTAACAGGCAGGCGCAGCGGCAATTTTAGAGCTGAGTGGTGCCGAATATTACCCATTTACAGACAGAATTCTCGGTACTGTCTTAGATTTACATCGAATTTCTATCAAATGAGCCACCTAGCCTTCCTATATAGTATATTTTGGTGCCCCGATATTACTTGGCGTATTTCATAAGTATACCTTTTATGGCCGTTTCTCGTGCTTTTCCGAGAGAGCTGCTTTACTTTTTCATAGTTGCACGGTTTTTGAATGCCTCTTCTGCCTTTCAGATCTTCTCTTTCTCCTACGCCTTAAATACTCGTACAAGAACAGGCAGAAAATGTTATGTGCAGCTGTAACGTGGTTTGGGTTTTTTTTTGGTAGGATGAAATGGAAATACTGGGACTGGCGATCCAGAAGTCTGAAGAAGCCACCGTAAAGGACCGTCCCAGTGACTACCGTCGAGTTAGGATTATTAAAAGCACCAAAGCGACACGCTCGTAGAGATGGGGACTACCTCTGGACACGTGTTAATCCCGGTCAGGTGTCCTCGGGATACAGATGGTCTGCGCTTCCTGCTCTGACAAGACAGAAGCGATGAGCTTCAGGATGAGCTCCTGAAGACAAGAAAGAGGCCAGGTGCCGGGGTTCTTGTCTCTTTCTTTGTTTGTTTGTTTGTTTGTTTTGGGCGGGGGGTGGCGGGCGGGCGGGCGTGTGGCTTCCAAAACAGGGTGCGCGGTTGACTGCAGGTGGCAGCCTGCAGAGCTCTTTTGCTGCCTGACCTCGCCTTTTCTTTGTCACTCCTCTTTCATGGCATCTGCGCTGAAAGCCGGGGCGGTCAACGAAGAGACGTGGACAAAACGGGACGAACCGGCGCCGCTTCTGCCTGTTTTCCAGGCTTTGCCACGAACCAAGGAGCATCATCAGCCTCGTCACTGGTGGCGGCGAGTCCTGAGGTGGCTTAGGTGAGTCGAGCCTTCCAGGAACGTCCGTTGTCCGTAGCCTACGGCGTGTCATTTGGACGTCAGTCGGAAGGAGGTTTCCCTTTCTGAAAGGGCACCGGTTTCTCGTGCCAAGCGGTTGCCTCTCCTGAAGTTCCCACGAGAGGGGATCCTCGGAGACGATGCGCTGGGCAGCAGAAGTCATCAGCGAGGAGACGTCGCGCGCTCTATTAAATAGGGACAAAAAGAAAGACGATGTCCTTCCAAAGGCCCGAGCGCGGCACCTCTTCCGACGGCCGATGGCATGGCCGGCCTTTGGGCTCTGGGTCCCCCGTAACAGCGGGGACACGGCCAAACCCTGTTCCTCTGCGTGTTCGGCACAGCCAAAAGCCTTGGCCGGTCCGCCGGTCGTTTTCGGTAGCCTGGTGGACTGCGGCACCGGGGATTGGATTTCCCCCCGCCAAAAGTACAGCCGTTTGGGGAATCTCTTACCTTCCTGGTTTTTTCTATCGTAAAGGAGACTTTAAAAAAAGGGTTAAAGTCGTATAACGTGCAAACTGACTTGCAGGCTTTAAACGGCAACCGTCCACTGGCTGTAGCCTACAGCGTCTTAGGCGTCCCTAAGCGGCGAGGTATTTGTTCCAAATCTTTGAAAAGAGAGGCGACTGAAGGTAACGGGTTGGGTTTTTGGTTGGGTTTTTTTTCTAGTTTTTTTGTTTTTTGTTTTTCCCCCCCCTTTTCTTTAGGCGGAGCGCTCTGAAGAACCTGATTTCTGCCTGGCTTTCAGCGTCGCGTTTCCCCGGCAGTGCGGTAGCATCTCTCTCGGGCAGTGCCGCCGGCCAGATGTCCCTCCTCCTTGGGTAGGAGAGAAAGCAGCCCCCGGTCAAATGACAACTGCGCGTTCTGGAGACGGAGAGCGCAACGGTGGGGGTTCGGAGCTGTGCCAGTTGAATTAGCGCCGAAGAAAAAGTCCGAGGCTTTTCTAGCGTGAGTATTTTTCTTGGCCGTATCTAAACGCGCGCAGAGCTTTCCAGCGGCAGGGAAAGGGAAGGGAGGAGGCGCTTCCCCCCAGCGGGCGGAGGGTTTGTTACGCTGTTAGGCTGAGAAGGTGTTGCAAGTGGCACGGGTCAGTCTGAATAGGGACCTGAAGCGTCGGGATGGCTCCGGCTTTGGCAGGCCGTGCCGTCTTTGGAGCGGAGCTGTTTCCCCGCAATCCTCCTGTAGCTCAGCTCCTGTCCTGTCCCTCGGCCGGAGGGAATTCCTCTACTCTCTTCGGTGCTCTTTCGTTTGATGATGCTGATCTCCGGTTGGGGTTTGCTGTTTGTTTTGCAGGTGCCTCGTTGTCCGCGTCTCGTGCTGCTCGACAGATGCCCCGGCCCGGGTTTGCAGCCGGTGGTGGAGCCGCCTGAGGGGAAGGGGCCAGCCCTGGGTCTGGTCGTTCGGTGCATTTTTTGGGGCGAATTAAAAAAACCGGTGTGTGTGTGGGGGGGGGTGGTGGTGTGATGATGTCATTTGGGGCAGCCGGATGTCAGCGGGGGAGCGACGGTGCGGCGGAGGAGCAGGTGAGTGGGGGTTAAGTGGGGTTCCCCCCACAAGAGGGTGGGTCACGGCCCCCAAACGCCTGAAAACTTGGTGCGGGGCAGGTGGTTGGGGTTTTGGGCGGTGGTGTTTAAAAAATGTTAAAAGCTGTATATGCGGGGGTGAGGCATTGGAGTAGAGAACAATCTCTCATTTTTCTGTGTGTTGAAAAATAATATTCCCTTACGTATATAAAAGGAGTTCCAAATACCAACCCGTATCTCTAAGGATTCTGTATTATTTAATGGGAGTTTAGACGACGGAAAGATTTTTTAAAAGATTTATTTATAAAGAGAGATTGAAGCGTCAAAGCGGATGTCTGGACAGGTCGCTAGTCCAATTGGATGTTGTCTATCTATCGTGCGTGTTAATCTGTAAGTCTAAACAGATGTGACTCTTAGCAGAGGTTCTGTCGAAGTGTATCAAGAGCATCCGTTTTCCCTAAGTCTTACCCACGGGTCGGTCAGTGCGGAGGCGTAAACGCCTGTGCTGTAGATGGTTCCAGACTGCAAAGAGAGCCTATCGCTAGAAGGGATTTCCAAACTGGCCCTCCCCTCTGCTCTCTCTTGCCGGCGTCCAAGCGCTTTCAAAAGCGCTTTAAGCAGGAGTGTTGATTCCCAGGAGGATAGGGAAGCTCTACAGAGAGACTTAGGTAGATTGGATCGTTGGGCCAACGTCAGTGGTATGAGTTTCAACAAGGGCAAGTGCCAGGTTCTGCGCGTGGGCCACAATAACCCCGAGCAGCGCTACAGGCTTGGGGAAATGTGGCTGGAAAACCACCTGGAAGAAAGAGACCTGGGGGTTCTAATGGACAAGCGGCTGAACGTGAGCCGGCAGTGTGCCCAGGTGGCCACGAAAGCCAACGGCATCCTGGCTTGTATTAGAAACAGCGTGAGCAGCAGAAGTAGGGAGGCGATTGTGCCCCCTGTACTCGGCACTGGTGAGGCCACACCTGGAGTATTGCGTCCGGTTTTGGGCACCTCAATCCAAGAGAGATGTCGAGGTGCTGGAGCGAGTGCAGAGGAGGGCAACGAAGCTGGTGAAGGGCCTGGAAAACAAATCCTATGAAGAGCGGTTGAAGGAGCTGGGACTGTTTAGTATGAGGAAGAGGGGGCTGAGGGGAGACCTCGTCACTCTCTAAAACTACTTGAAAGGACACTGTAGAGAGGTCGGTGCTGGTCTCTTGGCACGGGTAGGTAATGACAGAACGAGAGGGAACGGCTTCAAGCTCCAACAGGGTAGGTTTAGACTGGACGTTAGGAAAGAATGTTTCACAGAGGGAGTGGTCGGGCATTGGAACAGGCTACCCAGGGAGGTGGTCGAGTCACCATCCCTGGATGTGTTTAAGAACCGTCGAGATGTGGTGTTGGGGGATATGGTGTAGGGGAGAACTTTGTAGAGTAGGGTAGATGGTTGGACTCGATGATCCCAAGGGTCTCTTGCAACCTAGACGATTCTATGATTCTATGAAAAGCAGCCCCTTCCCCCGTTTCCCCTCCCGCCCTGGGGAGCTGGATCGGTGCAGCGGGACAGGAGGAAAAAAACCCAGCCCCGTTTTCCTGCAGGGACGCAAAGCTCCCCGATGTCTCTGTGGTGGATAAGGCGGCACCCCCGCCTGCCTTCCTGGACGCCGGCGGACTGGCTGCTGTCGCCCCCACGGCCCCCGGGGCCACGCGCAGAGCGCCGCGGCGTCCCTGGGGCTGGTTGCGGGGCGAACACCGGAGGTTTTTGGCGCCGAGGCGACGGCTGCGGCTGCCCGGACTGCGAGCGGGGACAGGGCAGAGAGCGGGAAGGCCTGCCCGCCGGTAAGTGGTCACGGTCCCTGGGTGGAGGGAAGCGGGCTGAGAGCGGTCACCGCTCATGGCCCCGGTGAGGTCTCAGAGGGGGACAAGGAAGGGGGCGTGGGCGCTGTCCGGCTGCCCGGTGCTTTCCGCCCGCTGCGGACCGGTCCGCAGCGATTTCTGGGCTGGCCGCCGTTTTCCCCCGGCCCCCTCCGGTTCCGGAGCGGCTCGGCCCGCCCATACCGCGCGCCCATTGGTCGCGGTGCCGTAAGCGGCGCCCGTCCTCTAGGAGCCCCCGTCCCATTGGTCGATCGCGCCGTCAATCTCCAGCGCCTCCCAGTCCGGCCAATCGGAGCGCGGCAGGCGATCCGACCAATCGGAGCGGGGCGGTCGCGTTGTGATTGGCTCGTCCTCCTGTCAATCCGCCCGGGGGCGGTTGCCATGGTGAGGAAGCCCCGCCCGGTCGCGCATGCGCAGTAGTAAGGACGGCGCCGCCCTCACTACTGCGCATGCGCCACAGGGCGGGGCGTCCTCACCATGGCAACCGCCCCCTGGCGGATTGACAGGAGGACGAGCCAATCACAGCGCGACCGCCGCGCTCCGATTGGTCGGATCGCCTGCCGCGCTCCGATTGGCCGGGGTGGGAGGCGCTGAAGATTGACGGCGCGACCGACCAATGGGACGGGCTCCCCGAGGACGGAAGCCGCTTCCGGCGCCGTGACCAATGGGCGCGCCGCATGGGCGGGCCGAGCCGCTCCGGAAGCGGAGGGGGCCGGGGGAAAATGGCGGCGCGCGCAGAAGCGGCTGCGGCGCGGCGCGGACCGGACCGCACCGCACCGCACCGCACCGGACCGGCGCGGGCGGAAAGCACCGGGCAGCCGGACAGCGTCGCGGTGCCGCTGGGCAGCGTCGAGGCCAGCGGGGGGGCGCGGGGAAGGCGGCCGGGGTCCCGAGGCGGCTCCGAGGGGAGACGGCGTTGCGGGGGGGCGGGCTGAGGCGTCTGGGGAGGTGCTCGCGGCTCCCGGGGCTGGCAAACGGGCTCGCGTGGCTGGTGTTGGGGCTTCAGCCGGAGAGGGAGTCGTGTGGCTTTGGGCTGAGGGGCGGGGGTGGAGTCCGGCGTTTTGGGGACTCGAGCAGAGGCTCAGCGGCTGGGTTTTGGGGCTCGGAAGGGGGCAGTAAGCGATGCGGTTCGGGGGCGGAGAGCAGAAGCCGTTTTGGCTGGTTCTGCAGGGGGGGGTGGGCAGGAGGGCGTTGGGGGCTGCGGGGGAAAGCAGGGGCTGGGCGGGCTGCGGGGTGCTCAAACAGCAGGTGAGGTTTTCAAATCTGCAACTTGTAACTGTTGCAGCTTTGTTCTGGCTTCCTCCATTTTTGCAAAAGCTTCTGTTGCTAGACAGAGCATTCCTCTGTGTATCAGCTACTTGAGCTAGTTTATTTCAATGCGTCTGATCAGGTTTGTCTGTTCAGCAAAGTGGCATTTAAAGGTGACGTTTCACCGGATGCCAGCGGCTGTGCCTTATTTCCAGTATAAAGATGTATTCCCCAAATATCAGAGTGGGATATAACAACTGCAGCTGGTCAAAAGTAACACTGAAATGCAAAATTTAGAATTTCTTTTTTCCCATTGGCTCCTCCTCAGTATGAACACAAAGTTAATTTCTATTCTTAATTCCTATTTATGCTACATATATGAAGGATGAACGCGAGGAAAGGAGACCATAAAATACTGGCCTATTGCTATTTGTATGCTGTGCTTTGAACAGAAGAGACAAAACTGTCCTTTTTGTGAAATAATACTGGCTGTATCAGTGCCGTCCTCGTGTTTTTATTCAAAAATGTGAGATTTGTTGCCCCGAATGGTGAGAGTAGTTTTTGTTAATGGAAGTCGCAAGAGGTTCTGCCACCTTAAAAACCATAGAATCGTAGAATGGTTAGAATTGGAAGGGACCTTCAAGACCATCGTGTTGCAGCCCCCCTGCCTTGGGCAGGGACGCCTCCACTAGAGCGGGTTGCTCAAAGCCCCGTCCAGCCTGGCCTTAAACACTTCCAGGGATGGGGCATCCACAGCTTCCCCGGGCAACCTGTTCCAGTGCCTCACCACCCTCACGGTAAAGAATTTCCTCCTAACATCTAGTCTGAATCTCCCCTCTTCCGATTTAAAACCGTTACCCCTTGTCCTGTCGCTACCTTTCCCGACAGAGAGTCCCTCTCCGGCTCTCCCGTAGGCTCCCTTCAGATATTGGAAGGCTGCTCTGAGGTCTCCCCGGAGCCTTCTCTTCTCCAGGCTGAACAACCCCAGCTCTCTCAGTCTCTCTTCACAGGGGAGGTGCTCCGTCCCTCCGATGGTTTTCGTGGCCCTCCGCTGGGCCCCTTCCAACAGGTCCACGTCCTTCCCGTGTCGAGGACTCCAAAGCTGGACACCGTACTCCAGGTGGGGTCTCGCGTGCGCAGAGTAGAGGGGGGTAGAATCGCCTCCCGTGACCCGCTGGCCACGCTTCTCTTGATGCAGCCCAGGGTGGGGTTGGCTTTCTGGGCTGCCAGCGCGCGTTGCCGGCTCGTACTGACGTGTAATAATGCTACTGATGTACCGTTAGCAGCCTCGTGTTAAAAGAAGCAAGAAGCTGTAATATCCTTAATTTAGACAGTTTTTACGTGAAATGGTGCATCCTCACTGTTTTGTCACTTTCAGGAGCGAGCAATTGACCGAGAGCACGAGAGAGACCTTTTCCAGCAAGAGATAGGGAAGCCGGAACAACAGCTTAAGGTTCCACAAAGGATTCGGCCTGTCAGCAAGCATCAAACCGGAGAGGTAACGCGCGCTATTGCTTGTACTCAAGGGATCTAAATGGTACGCTGACAGCCGTTCGGATACCCTAGGGAAGCTGTTTTATGGTGTCCCTAACCTGCATCCGTTCGCAAGGCAGGAAAGGAAATCCCCCGAGATGAAAGGCTACGGTGTCGGGGGAACGTGGGGAAAGTGTGTTCTGGGTGTTTTTTGAGTCGGTCGGTTGGATGTTTTTAGTAGCAGACACACAGAAGCCTCGTAACTTTCAAAAAGACTCCCTCGCGTAACTTAATTTAGAAAATGGGGTTTTCAAAAGCCCGTGGAAACATTCAGGACTCCTGTAGCGATTCCCCCTGCTCTTGCGTCCTTTTGTGACATCCTGTTGGTAGCACGGGTACGGGCACCGCAGGAACGCAGTGACCAAGGGGTCACAGCCGAGACGTAGCGGCGCTCTCTGCGTGCGCCTCCCCGGGAGACGTCTGTCTCCCCTGAAACAATCTGGTGACCGCAGAAGGGCAGCTCGAGGAAGTCACAGCAACCTCTTAGGCCCAGCAAAAGCCAGAAAAGCGACAGCGGTGCAAACGCTGTGTATTGTGAAGCTTTTTGCCTGTTTTGTTTGGTGACCTTTGGGTCAATTAAACTGCATTTTATTTTTTGGTGGGTTTTCTCCTGTCTTGCTTTTAGAGCAAGGCTGATATTTTTGCGTGATTCTCTCGCCCGATTTTCAGTCTTCAGCTTCTTCTCGGGTGGCACTGCGATTTTCAAAGAAAAGCTCTTCCTTTCGGTTCAGTTCAGTTGCTGTCGTTCGGTTCTTAAATGGTAGCAACGTTTAGTATTCTATATTAGATAGTTTATGACCACAGACAGTAATGGGACATACATGGATAGACGTGAAATGTAAGTTGTCAAAATATTTATTGCCCTACAATTCTCAGAGGTAGGGGTGTGTTTCCTGGGGTTTCAAAATCTATTTCACTAAAAAGGTTTGTAACAAATCCTGCAAAGTGTTCAGCCCGTACCGGGCCATCTGGCTGTCGTCAGCCTGTGCGTACAAGGAGTGGTGGGCCATTAGCCGAATGTGTGTTAACCGACACGCGTGGAGCAATTCCGCATCCGTCTGCTTCTGTGGCAAAGCGGGTGCCCGCTCCTGTCCTACGGACACGTTCCACAGAGGGGGGAGGCACAATTAGTTTTCCTGAATCCGGGATGTTCGTTTTGAGTTCGTTTTGTGATGCGTCTCCTCATAATTTGAGGCATGGGCAGCGTGTGAATTCCTAGTTAAAATTCTCACAGTTAAAAAGGCAAAACTTCTCCCGAGAAAAAAAATTTCAAATTTGATTGCATAATGAAACGAGGCCTGTTTTTCTGCACAGAAACGATTTGTGCAAATCGTCCTGAATTACAAGCGTGTATACCCAGATGTGTACACTCCAAGTTGGCAGATAGGCTGCAGCAGAAATGTAAAGCATGCTTTAAGGTGAAAGATGGCTGTAACTGTGATGAAAACTTTAAGGTTCGTACTAGATGCTTTTAAAGTAGGATTTTTAACAGGCAGGCGCAGCGGCAATTTTAGAGCTGAGTGGTGCCGAATATTACCCATTTACAGACAGAATTCTCGGTACTGTCTTAGATTTACATCGAATTTCTATCAAATGAGCCACCTAGCCTTCCTATATAGTATATTTTGGTGCCCCGATATTACTTGGCGTATTTCATAAGTATACCTTTTATGGCCGTTTCTCGTGCTTTTCCGAGAGAGCTGCTTTACTTTTTCATAGTTGCACGGTTTTTGAATGCCTCTTCTGCCTTTCAGATCTTCTCTTTCTCCTACGCCTTAAATACTCGTACAAGAACAGGCAGAAAATGTTATGTGCAGCTGTAACGTGGTTTGGGTTTTTTTTTGGTAGGATGAAATGGAAATACTGGGACTGGCGATCCAGAAGTCTGAAGAAGCCACCGTAAAGGACCGTCCCAGTGACTACCGTCGAGTTAGGATTATTAAAAGCACCAAAGCGACACGCTCGTAGAGATGGGGACTACCTCTGGACACGTGTTAATCCCGGTCAGGTGTCCTCGGGATACAGATGGTCTGCGCTTCCTGCTCTGACAAGACAGAAGCGATGAGCTTCAGGATGAGCTCCTGAAGACAAGAAAGAGGCCAGGTGCCGGGGTTCTTGTCTCTTTCTTTGTTTGTTTGTTTGTTTGTTTTGGGCGGGGGGTGGCGGGCGGGCGGGCGTGTGGCTTCCAAAACAGGGTGCGCGGTTGACTGCAGGTGGCAGCCTGCAGAGCTCTTTTGCTGCCTGACCTCGCCTTTTCTTTGTCACTCCTCTTTCATGGCATCTGCGCTGAAAGCCGGGGCGGTCAACGAAGAGACGTGGACAAAACGGGACGAACCGGCGCCGCTTCTGCCTGTTTTCCAGGCTTTGCCACGAACCAAGGAGCATCATCAGCCTCGTCACTGGTGGCGGCGAGTCCTGAGGTGGCTTAGGTGAGTCGAGCCTTCCAGGAACGTCCGTTGTCCGTAGCCTACGGCGTGTCATTTGGACGTCAGTCGGAAGGAGGTTTCCCTTTCTGAAAGGGCACCGGTTTCTCGTGCCAAGCGGTTGCCTCTCCTGAAGTTCCCACGAGAGGGGATCCTCGGAGACGATGCGCTGGGCAGCAGAAGTCATCAGCGAGGAGACGTCGCGCGCTCTATTAAATAGGGACAAAAAGAAAGACGATGTCCTTCCAAAGGCCCGAGCGCGGCACCTCTTCCGACGGCCGATGGCATGGCCGGCCTTTGGGCTCTGGGTCCCCCGTAACAGCGGGGACACGGCCAAACCCTGTTCCTCTGCGTGTTCGGCACAGCCAAAAGCCTTGGCCGGTCCGCCGGTCGTTTTCGGTAGCCTGGTGGACTGCGGCACCGGGGATTGGATTTCCCCCCGCCAAAAGTACAGCCGTTTGGGGAATCTCTTACCTTCCTGGTTTTTTCTATCGTAAAGGAGACTTTAAAAAAAGGGTTAAAGTCGTATAACGTGCAAACTGACTTGCAGGCTTTAAACGGCAACCGTCCACTGGCTGTAGCCTACAGCGTCTTAGGCGTCCCTAAGCGGCGAGGTATTTGTTCCAAATCTTTGAAAAGAGAGGCGACTGAAGGTAACGGGTTGGGTTTTTGGTTGGGTTTTTTTTCTAGTTTTTTTGTTTTTTGTTTTTCCCCCCCCTTTTCTTTAGGCGGAGCGCTCTGAAGAACCTGATTTCTGCCTGGCTTTCAGCGTCGCGTTTCCCCGGCAGTGCGGTAGCATCTCTCTCGGGCAGTGCCGCCGGCCAGATGTCCCTCCTCCTTGGGTAGGAGAGAAAGCAGCCCCCGGTCAAATGACAACTGCGCGTTCTGGAGACGGAGAGCGCAACGGTGGGGGTTCGGAGCTGTGCCAGTTGAATTAGCGCCGAAGAAAAAGTCCGAGGCTTTTCTAGCGTGAGTATTTTTCTTGGCCGTATCTAAACGCGCGCAGAGCTTTCCAGCGGCAGGGAAAGGGAAGGGAGGAGGCGCTTCCCCCCAGCGGGCGGAGGGTTTGTTACGCTGTTAGGCTGAGAAGGTGTTGCAAGTGGCACGGGTCAGTCTGAATAGGGACCTGAAGCGTCGGGATGGCTCCGGCTTTGGCAGGCCGTGCCGTCTTTGGAGCGGAGCTGTTTCCCCGCAATCCTCCTGTAGCTCAGCTCCTGTCCTGTCCCTCGGCCGGAGGGAATTCCTCTACTCTCTTCGGTGCTCTTTCGTTTGATGATGCTGATCTCCGGTTGGGGTTTGCTGTTTGTTTTGCAGGTGCCTCGTTGTCCGCGTCTCGTGCTGCTCGACAGATGCCCCGGCCCGGGTTTGCAGCCGGTGGTGGAGCCGCCTGAGGGGAAGGGGCCAGCCCTGGGTCTGGTCGTTCGGTGCATTTTTTGGGGCGAATTAAAAAAACCGGTGTGTGTGTGGGGGGGGGTGGTGGTGTGATGATGTCATTTGGGGCAGCCGGATGTCAGCGGGGGAGCGACGGTGCGGCGGAGGAGCAGGTGAGTGGGGGTTAAGTGGGGTTCCCCCCACAAGAGGGTGGGTCACGGCCCCCAAACGCCTGAAAACTTGGTGCGGGGCAGGTGGTTGGGGTTTTGGGCGGTGGTGTTTAAAAAATGTTAAAAGCTGTATATGCGGGGGTGAGGCATTGGAGTAGAGAACAATCTCTCATTTTTCTGTGTGTTGAAAAATAATATTCCCTTACGTATATAAAAGGAGTTCCAAATACCAACCCGTATCTCTAAGGATTCTGTATTATTTAATGGGAGTTTAGACGACGGAAAGATTTTTTAAAAGATTTATTTATAAAGAGAGATTGAAGCGTCAAAGCGGATGTCTGGACAGGTCGCTAGTCCAATTGGATGTTGTCTATCTATCGTGCGTGTTAATCTGTAAGTCTAAACAGATGTGACTCTTAGCAGAGGTTCTGTCGAAGTGTATCAAGAGCATCCGTTTTCCCTAAGTCTTACCCACGGGTCGGTCAGTGCGGAGGCGTAAACGCCTGTGCTGTAGATGGTTCCAGACTGCAAAGAGAGCCTATCGCTAGAAGGGATTTCCAAACTGGCCCTCCCCTCTGCTCTCTCTTGCCGGCGTCCAAGCGCTTTCAAAAGCGCTTTAAGCAGGAGTGTTGATTCCCAGGAGGATAGGGAAGCTCTACAGAGAGACTTAGGTAGATTGGATCGTTGGGCCAACGTCAGTGGTATGAGTTTCAACAAGGGCAAGTGCCAGGTTCTGCGCGTGGGCCACAATAACCCCGAGCAGCGCTACAGGCTTGGGGAAATGTGGCTGGAAAACCACCTGGAAGAAAGAGACCTGGGGGTTCTAATGGACAAGCGGCTGAACGTGAGCCGGCAGTGTGCCCAGGTGGCCACGAAAGCCAACGGCATCCTGGCTTGTATTAGAAACAGCGTGAGCAGCAGAAGTAGGGAGGCGATTGTGCCCCCTGTACTCGGCACTGGTGAGGCCACACCTGGAGTATTGCGTCCGGTTTTGGGCACCTCAATCCAAGAGAGATGTCGAGGTGCTGGAGCGAGTGCAGAGGAGGGCAACGAAGCTGGTGAAGGGCCTGGAAAACAAATCCTATGAAGAGCGGTTGAAGGAGCTGGGACTGTTTAGTATGAGGAAGAGGGGGCTGAGGGGAGACCTCGTCACTCTCTAAAACTACTTGAAAGGACACTGTAGAGAGGTCGGTGCTGGTCTCTTGGCACGGGTAGGTAATGACAGAACGAGAGGGAACGGCTTCAAGCTCCAACAGGGTAGGTTTAGACTGGACGTTAGGAAAGAATGTTTCACAGAGGGAGTGGTCGGGCATTGGAACAGGCTACCCAGGGAGGTGGTCGAGTCACCATCCCTGGATGTGTTTAAGAACCGTCGAGATGTGGTGTTGGGGGATATGGTGTAGGGGAGAACTTTGTAGAGTAGGGTAGATGGTTGGACTCGATGATCCCAAGGGTCTCTTGCAACCTAGACGATTCTATGATTCTATGAAAAGCAGCCCCTTCCCCCGTTTCCCCTCCCGCCCTGGGGAGCTGGATCGGTGCAGCGGGACAGGAGGAAAAAAACCCAGCCCCGTTTTCCTGCAGGGACGCAAAGCTCCCCGATGTCTCTGTGGTGGATAAGGCGGCACCCCCGCCTGCCTTCCTGGACGCCGGCGGACTGGCTGCTGTCGCCCCCACGGCCCCCGGGGCCACGCGCAGAGCGCCGCGGCGTCCCTGGGGCTGGTTGCGGGGCGAACACCGGAGGTTTTTGGCGCCGAGGCGACGGCTGCGGCTGCCCGGACTGCGAGCGGGGACAGGGCAGAGAGCGGGAAGGCCTGCCCGCCGGTAAGTGGTCACGGTCCCTGGGTGGAGGGAAGCGGGCTGAGAGCGGTCACCGCTCATGGCCCCGGTGAGGTCTCAGAGGGGGACAAGGAAGGGGGCGTGGGCGCTGTCCGGCTGCCCGGTGCTTTCCGCCCGCTGCGGACCGGTCCGCAGCGATTTCTGGGCTGGCCGCCGTTTTCCCCCGGCCCCCTCCGGTTCCGGAGCGGCTCGGCCCGCCCATACCGCGCGCCCATTGGTCGCGGTGCCGTAAGCGGCGCCCGTCCTCTAGGAGCCCCCGTCCCATTGGTCGATCGCGCCGTCAATCTCCAGCGCCTCCCAGTCCGGCCAATCGGAGCGCGGCAGGCGATCCGACCAATCGGAGCGGGGCGGTCGCGTTGTGATTGGCTCGTCCTCCTGTCAATCCGCCCGGGGGCGGTTGCCATGGTGAGGAAGCCCCGCCCGGTCGCGCATGCGCAGTAGTAAGGACGGCGCCGCCCTCACTACTGCGCATGCGCCACAGGGCGGGGCGTCCTCACCATGGCAACCGCCCCCTGGCGGATTGACAGGAGGACGAGCCAATCACAGCGCGACCGCCGCGCTCCGATTGGTCGGATCGCCTGCCGCGCTCCGATTGGCCGGGGTGGGAGGCGCTGAAGATTGACGGCGCGACCGACCAATGGGACGGGCTCCCCGAGGACGGAAGCCGCTTCCGGCGCCGTGACCAATGGGCGCGCCGCATGGGCGGGCCGAGCCGCTCCGGAAGCGGAGGGGGCCGGGGGAAAATGGCGGCGCGCGCAGAAGCGGCTGCGGCGCGGCGCGGACCGGACCGCACCGCACCGCACCGCACCGGACCGGCGCGGGCGGAAAGCACCGGGCAGCCGGACAGCGTCGCGGTGCCGCTGGGCAGCGTCGAGGCCAGCGGGGGGGCGCGGGGAAGGCGGCCGGGGTCCCGAGGCGGCTCCGAGGGGAGACGGCGTTGCGGGGGGGCGGGCTGAGGCGTCTGGGGAGGTGCTCGCGGCTCCCGGGGCTGGCAAACGGGCTCGCGTGGCTGGTGTTGGGGCTTCAGCCGGAGAGGGAGTCGTGTGGCTTTGGGCTGAGGGGCGGGGGTGGAGTCCGGCGTTTTGGGGACTCGAGCAGAGGCTCAGCGGCTGGGTTTTGGGGCTCGGAAGGGGGCAGTAAGCGATGCGGTTCGGGGGCGGAGAGCAGAAGCCGTTTTGGCTGGTTCTGCAGGGGGGGTGGGCAGGAGGGCGTTGGGGGCTGCGGGGGAAAGCAGGGGCTGGGCGGGCTGCGGGGTGCTCAAACAGCAGGTGAGGTTTTCAAATCTGCAACTTGTAACTGTTGCAGCTTTGTTCTGGCTTCCTCCATTTTTGCAAAAGCTTCTGTTGCTAGACAGAGCATTCCTCTGTGTATCAGCTACTTGAGCTAGTTTATTTCAATGCGTCTGATCAGGTTTGTCTGTTCAGCAAAGTGGCATTTAAAGGTGACGTTTCACCGGATGCCAGCGGCTGTGCCTTATTTCCAGTATAAAGATGTATTCCCCAAATATCAGAGTGGGATATAACAACTGCAGCTGGTCAAAAGTAACACTGAAATGCAAAATTTAGAATTTCTTTTTTCCCATTGGCTCCTCCTCAGTATGAACACAAAGTTAATTTCTATTCTTAATTCCTATTTATGCTACATATATGAAGGATGAACGCGAGGAAAGGAGACCATAAAATACTGGCCTATTGCTATTTGTATGCTGTGCTTTGAACAGAAGAGACAAAACTGTCCTTTTTGTGAAATAATACTGGCTGTATCAGTGCCGTCCTCGTGTTTTTATTCAAAAATGTGAGATTTGTTGCCCCGAATGGTGAGAGTAGTTTTTGTTAATGGAAGTCGCAAGAGGTTCTGCCACCTTAAAAACCATAGAATCATAGAATGGTTAGAATTGGAAGGGACCTTCAAGACCATCGTGTTGCAGCCCCCCTGCCTTGGGCAGGGACGCCTCCACTAGAGCGGGTTGCTCAAAGCCCCGTCCAGCCTGGCCTTAAACACTTCCAGGGATGGGGCATCCACAGCTTCCCCGGGCAACCTGTTCCAGTGCCTCACCACCCTCACGGTAAAGAATTTCCTCCTAACATCTAGTCTGAATCTCCCCTCTTCCGATTTAAAACCGTTACCCCTTGTCCTGTCGCTACCTTTCCCGACAGAGAGTCCCTCTCCGGCTCTCCCGTAGGCTCCCTTCAGATATTGGAAGGCTGCTCTGAGGTCTCCCCGGAGCCTTCTCTTCTCCAGGCTGAACAACCCCAGCTCTCTCAGTCTCTCTTCACAGGGGAGGTGCTCCGTCCCTCCGATGGTTTTCGTGGCCCTCCGCTGGGCCCCTTCCAACAGGTCCACGTCCTTCCCGTGTCGAGGACTCCAAAGCTGGACACCGTACTCCAGGTGGGGTCTCGCGTGCGCAGAGTAGAGGGGGGTAGAATCGCCTCCCGTGACCCGCTGGCCACGCTTCTCTTGATGCAGCCCAGGGTGGGGTTGGCTTTCTGGGCTGCCAGCGCGCGTTGCCGGCTCGTACTGACGTGTAATAATGCTACTGATGTACCGTTAGCAGCCTCGTGTTAAAAGAAGCAAGAAGCTGTAATATCCTTAATTTAGACAGTTTTTACGTGAAATGGTGCATCCTCACTGTTTTGTCACTTTCAGGAGCGAGCAATTGACCGAGAGCACGAGAGAGACCTTTTCCAGCAAGAGATAGGGAAGCCGGAACAACAGCTTAAGGTTCCACAAAGGATTCGGCCTGTCAGCAAGCATCAAACCGGAGAGGTAACGCGCGCTATTGCTTGTACTCAAGGGATCTAAATGGTACGCTGACAGCCGTTCGGATACCCTAGGGAAGCTGTTTTATGGTGTCCCTAACCTGCATCCGTTCGCAAGGCAGGAAAGGAAATCCCCCGAGATGAAAGGCTACGGTGTCGGGGGAACGTGGGGAAAGTGTGTTCTGGGTGTTTTTTGAGTCGGTCGGTTGGATGTTTTTAGTAGCAGACACACAGAAGCCTCGTAACTTTCAAAAAGACTCCCTCGCGTAACTTAATTTAGAAAATGGGGTTTTCAAAAGCCCGTGGAAACATTCAGGACTCCTGTAGCGATTCCCCCTGCTCTTGCGTCCTTTTGTGACATCCTGTTGGTAGCACGGGTACGGGCACCGCAGGAACGCAGTGACCAAGGGGTCACAGCCGAGACGTAGCGGCGCTCTCTGCGTGCGCCTCCCCGGGAGACGTCTGTCTCCCCTGAAACAATCTGGTGACCGCAGAAGGGCAGCTCGAGGAAGTCACAGCAACCTCTTAGGCCCAGCAAAAGCCAGAAAAGCGACAGCGGTGCAAACGCTGTGTATTGTGAAGCTTTTTGCCTGTTTTGTTTGGTGACCTTTGGGTCAATTAAACTGCATTTTATTTTTTGGTGGGTTTTCTCCTGTCTTGCTTTTAGAGCAAGGCTGATATTTTTGCGTGATTCTCTCGCCCGATTTTCAGTCTTCAGCTTCTTCTCGGGTGGCACTGCGATTTTCAAAGAAAAGCTCTTCCTTTCGGTTCAGTTCAGTTGCTGTCGTTCGGTTCTTAAATGGTAGCAACGTTTAGTATTCTATATTAGATAGTTTATGACCACAGACAGTAATGGGACATACATGGATAGACGTGAAATGTAAGTTGTCAAAATATTTATTGCCCTACAATTCTCAGAGGTAGGGGTGTGTTTCCTGGGGTTTCAAAATCTATTTCACTAAAAAGGTTTGTAACAAATCCTGCAAAGTGTTCAGCCCGTACCGGGCCATCTGGCTGTCGTCAGCCTGTGCGTACAAGGAGTGGTGGGCCATTAGCCGAATGTGTGTTAACCGACACGCGTGGAGCAATTCCGCATCCGTCTGCTTCTGTGGCAAAGCGGGTGCCCGCTCCTGTCCTACGGACACGTTCCACAGAGGGGGGAGGCACAATTAGTTTTCCTGAATCCGGGATGTTCGTTTTGAGTTCGTTTTGTGATGCGTCTCCTCATAATTTGAGGCATGGGCAGCGTGTGAATTCCTAGTTAAAATTCTCACAGTTAAAAAGGCAAAACTTCTCCCGAGAAAAAAAATTTCAAATTTGATTGCATAATGAAACGAGGCCTGTTTTTCTGCACAGAAACGATTTGTGCAAATCGTCCTGAATTACAAGCGTGTATACCCAGATGTGTACACTCCAAGTTGGCAGATAGGCTGCAGCAGAAATGTAAAGCATGCTTTAAGGTGAAAGATGGCTGTAACTGTGATGAAAACTTTAAGGTTCGTACTAGATGCTTTTAAAGTAGGATTTTTAACAGGCAGGCGCAGCGGCAATTTTAGAGCTGAGTGGTGCCGAATATTACCCATTTACAGACAGAATTCTCGGTACTGTCTTAGATTTACATCGAATTTCTATCAAATGAGCCACCTAGCCTTCCTATATAGTATATTTTGGTGCCCCGATATTACTTGGCGTATTTCATAAGTATACCTTTTATGGCCGTTTCTCGTGCTTTTCCGAGAGAGCTGCTTTACTTTTTCATAGTTGCACGGTTTTTGAATGCCTCTTCTGCCTTTCAGATCTTCTCTTTCTCCTACGCCTTAAATACTCGTACAAGAACAGGCAGAAAATGTTATGTGCAGCTGTAACGTGGTTTGGGTTTTTTTTTGGTAGGATGAAATGGAAATACTGGGACTGGCGATCCAGAAGTCTGAAGAAGCCACCGTAAAGGACCGTCCCAGTGACTACCGTCGAGTTAGGATTATTAAAAGCACCAAAGCGACACGCTCGTAGAGATGGGGACTACCTCTGGACACGTGTTAATCCCGGTCAGGTGTCCTCGGGATACAGATGGTCTGCGCTTCCTGCTCTGACAAGACAGAAGCGATGAGCTTCAGGATGAGCTCCTGAAGACAAGAAAGAGGCCAGGTGCCGGGGTTCTTGTCTCTTTCTTTGTTTGTTTGTTTGTTTGTTTTGGGCGGGGGGTGGCGGGCGGGCGGGCGTGTGGCTTCCAAAACAGGGTGCGCGGTTGACTGCAGGTGGCAGCCTGCAGAGCTCTTTTGCTGCCTGACCTCGCCTTTTCTTTGTCACTCCTCTTTCATGGCATCTGCGCTGAAAGCCGGGGCGGTCAACGAAGAGACGTGGACAAAACGGGACGAACCGGCGCCGCTTCTGCCTGTTTTCCAGGCTTTGCCACGAACCAAGGAGCATCATCAGCCTCGTCACTGGTGGCGGCGAGTCCTGAGGTGGCTTAGGTGAGTCGAGCCTTCCAGGAACGTCCGTTGTCCGTAGCCTACGGCGTGTCATTTGGACGTCAGTCGGAAGGAGGTTTCCCTTTCTGAAAGGGCACCGGTTTCTCGTGCCAAGCGGTTGCCTCTCCTGAAGTTCCCACGAGAGGGGATCCTCGGAGACGATGCGCTGGGCAGCAGAAGTCATCAGCGAGGAGACGTCGCGCGCTCTATTAAATAGGGACAAAAAGAAAGACGATGTCCTTCCAAAGGCCCGAGCGCGGCACCTCTTCCGACGGCCGATGGCATGGCCGGCCTTTGGGCTCTGGGTCCCCCGTAACAGCGGGGACACGGCCAAACCCTGTTCCTCTGCGTGTTCGGCACAGCCAAAAGCCTTGGCCGGTCCGCCGGTCGTTTTCGGTAGCCTGGTGGACTGCGGCACCGGGGATTGGATTTCCCCCCGCCAAAAGTACAGCCGTTTGGGGAATCTCTTACCTTCCTGGTTTTTTCTATCGTAAAGGAGACTTTAAAAAAAGGGTTAAAGTCGTATAACGTGCAAACTGACTTGCAGGCTTTAAACGGCAACCGTCCACTGGCTGTAGCCTACAGCGTCTTAGGCGTCCCTAAGCGGCGAGGTATTTGTTCCAAATCTTTGAAAAGAGAGGCGACTGAAGGTAACGGGTTGGGTTTTTGGTTGGGTTTTTTTTCTAGTTTTTTTGTTTTTTGTTTTTCCCCCCCCTTTTCTTTAGGCGGAGCGCTCTGAAGAACCTGATTTCTGCCTGGCTTTCAGCGTCGCGTTTCCCCGGCAGTGCGGTAGCATCTCTCTCGGGCAGTGCCGCCGGCCAGATGTCCCTCCTCCTTGGGTAGGAGAGAAAGCAGCCCCCGGTCAAATGACAACTGCGCGTTCTGGAGACGGAGAGCGCAACGGTGGGGGTTCGGAGCTGTGCCAGTTGAATTAGCGCCGAAGAAAAAGTCCGAGGCTTTTCTAGCGTGAGTATTTTTCTTGGCCGTATCTAAACGCGCGCAGAGCTTTCCAGCGGCAGGGAAAGGGAAGGGAGGAGGCGCTTCCCCCCAGCGGGCGGAGGGTTTGTTACGCTGTTAGGCTGAGAAGGTGTTGCAAGTGGCACGGGTCAGTCTGAATAGGGACCTGAAGCGTCGGGATGGCTCCGGCTTTGGCAGGCCGTGCCGTCTTTGGAGCGGAGCTGTTTCCCCGCAATCCTCCTGTAGCTCAGCTCCTGTCCTGTCCCTCGGCCGGAGGGAATTCCTCTACTCTCTTCGGTGCTCTTTCGTTTGATGATGCTGATCTCCGGTTGGGGTTTGCTGTTTGTTTTGCAGGTGCCTCGTTGTCCGCGTCTCGTGCTGCTCGACAGATGCCCCGGCCCGGGTTTGCAGCCGGTGGTGGAGCCGCCTGAGGGGAAGGGGCCAGCCCTGGGTCTGGTCGTTCGGTGCATTTTTTGGGGCGAATTAAAAAAACCGGTGTGTGTGTGGGGGGGGGTGGTGGTGTGATGATGTCATTTGGGGCAGCCGGATGTCAGCGGGGGAGCGACGGTGCGGCGGAGGAGCAGGTGAGTGGGGGTTAAGTGGGGTTCCCCCCACAAGAGGGTGGGTCACGGCCCCCAAACGCCTGAAAACTTGGTGCGGGGCAGGTGGTTGGGGTTTTGGGCGGTGGTGTTTAAAAAATGTTAAAAGCTGTATATGCGGGGGTGAGGCATTGGAGTAGAGAACAATCTCTCATTTTTCTGTGTGTTGAAAAATAATATTCCCTTACGTATATAAAAGGAGTTCCAAATACCAACCCGTATCTCTAAGGATTCTGTATTATTTAATGGGAGTTTAGACGACGGAAAGATTTTTTAAAAGATTTATTTATAAAGAGAGATTGAAGCGTCAAAGCGGATGTCTGGACAGGTCGCTAGTCCAATTGGATGTTGTCTATCTATCGTGCGTGTTAATCTGTAAGTCTAAACAGATGTGACTCTTAGCAGAGGTTCTGTCGAAGTGTATCAAGAGCATCCGTTTTCCCTAAGTCTTACCCACGGGTCGGTCAGTGCGGAGGCGTAAACGCCTGTGCTGTAGATGGTTCCAGACTGCAAAGAGAGCCTATCGCTAGAAGGGATTTCCAAACTGGCCCTCCCCTCTGCTCTCTCTTGCCGGCGTCCAAGCGCTTTCAAAAGCGCTTTAAGCAGGAGTGTTGATTCCCAGGAGGATAGGGAAGCTCTACAGAGAGACTTAGGTAGATTGGATCGTTGGGCCAACGTCAGTGGTATGAGTTTCAACAAGGGCAAGTGCCAGGTTCTGCGCGTGGGCCACAATAACCCCGAGCAGCGCTACAGGCTTGGGGAAATGTGGCTGGAAAACCACCTGGAAGAAAGAGACCTGGGGGTTCTAATGGACAAGCGGCTGAACGTGAGCCGGCAGTGTGCCCAGGTGGCCACGAAAGCCAACGGCATCCTGGCTTGTATTAGAAACAGCGTGAGCAGCAGAAGTAGGGAGGCGATTGTGCCCCCTGTACTCGGCACTGGTGAGGCCACACCTGGAGTATTGCGTCCGGTTTTGGGCACCTCAATCCAAGAGAGATGTCGAGGTGCTGGAGCGAGTGCAGAGGAGGGCAACGAAGCTGGTGAAGGGCCTGGAAAACAAATCCTATGAAGAGCGGTTGAAGGAGCTGGGACTGTTTAGTATGAGGAAGAGGGGGCTGAGGGGAGACCTCGTCACTCTCTAAAACTACTTGAAAGGACACTGTAGAGAGGTCGGTGCTGGTCTCTTGGCACGGGTAGGTAATGACAGAACGAGAGGGAACGGCTTCAAGCTCCAACAGGGTAGGTTTAGACTGGACGTTAGGAAAGAATGTTTCACAGAGGGAGTGGTCGGGCATTGGAACAGGCTACCCAGGGAGGTGGTCGAGTCACCATCCCTGGATGTGTTTAAGAACCGTCGAGATGTGGTGTTGGGGGATATGGTGTAGGGGAGAACTTTGTAGAGTAGGGTAGATGGTTGGACTCGATGATCCCAAGGGTCTCTTGCAACCTAGACGATTCTATGATTCTATGAAAAGCAGCCCCTTCCCCCGTTTCCCCTCCCGCCCTGGGGAGCTGGATCGGTGCAGCGGGACAGGAGGAAAAAAACCCAGCCCCGTTTTCCTGCAGGGACGCAAAGCTCCCCGATGTCTCTGTGGTGGATAAGGCGGCACCCCCGCCTGCCTTCCTGGACGCCGGCGGACTGGCTGCTGTCGCCCCCACGGCCCCCGGGGCCACGCGCAGAGCGCCGCGGCGTCCCTGGGGCTGGTTGCGGGGCGAACACCGGAGGTTTTTGGCGCCGAGGCGACGGCTGCGGCTGCCCGGACTGCGAGCGGGGACAGGGCAGAGAGCGGGAAGGCCTGCCCGCCGGTAAGTGGTCACGGTCCCTGGGTGGAGGGAAGCGGGCTGAGAGCGGTCACCGCTCATGGCCCCGGTGAGGTCTCAGAGGGGGACAAGGAAGGGGGCGTGGGCGCTGTCCGGCTGCCCGGTGCTTTCCGCCCGCTGCGGACCGGTCCGCAGCGATTTCTGGGCTGGCCGCCGTTTTCCCCCGGCCCCCTCCGGTTCCGGAGCGGCTCGGCCCGCCCATACCGCGCGCCCATTGGTCGCGGTGCCGTAAGCGGCGCCCGTCCTCTAGGAGCCCCCGTCCCATTGGTCGATCGCGCCGTCAATCTCCAGCGCCTCCCAGTCCGGCCAATCGGAGCGCGGCAGGCGATCCGACCAATCGGAGCGGGGCGGTCGCGTTGTGATTGGCTCGTCCTCCTGTCAATCCGCCCGGGGGCGGTTGCCATGGTGAGGAAGCCCCGCCCGGTCGCGCATGCGCAGTAGTAAGGACGGCGCCGCCCTCACTACTGCGCATGCGCCACAGGGCGGGGCGTCCTCACCATGGCAACCGCCCCCTGGCGGATTGACAGGAGGACGAGCCAATCACAGCGCGACCGCCGCGCTCCGATTGGTCGGATCGCCTGCCGCGCTCCGATTGGCCGGGGTGGGAGGCGCTGAAGATTGACGGCGCGACCGACCAATGGGACGGGCTCCCCGAGGACGGAAGCCGCTTCCGGCGCCGTGACCAATGGGCGCGCCGCATGGGCGGGCCGAGCCGCTCCGGAAGCGGAGGGGGCCGGGGGAAAATGGCGGCGCGCGCAGAAGCGGCTGCGGCGCGGCGCGGACCGCACCGCACCGCACCGGACCGGCGCGGGCGGAAAGCACCGGGCAGCCGGACAGCGTCGCGGTGCCGCTGGACAGCGTCGCGGTGCCGCTGGACAGCGTCGCGGTGCCGCTGGGCAGCGTCGAGGCCAGCGGGGGGGCGCGGGGAAGGCGGCCGGGGTCCCGAGGCGGCTCCGAGGGGAGACGGCGTTGCGGGGGGGCGGGCTGAGGCGTC
Organism: Numenius arquata; assembly: GCF_964106895.1. NCBI lineage: Eukaryota > Metazoa > Chordata > Aves > Charadriiformes > Scolopacidae > Numenius > Numenius arquata. The sequence goes on from NW_027414521.1 coordinate 145,080, forward strand.
TGGGGAGGTGCTCGCGGCTCCCGGGGCTGGCAAACGGGCTCGCGTGGCTGGTGTTGGGGCTTCAGCCGGAGAGGGAGTCGTGTGGCTTTGGGCTGAGGGGCGGGGGTGGAGTCCGGCGTTTTGGGGACTCGAGCAGAGGCTCAGCGGCTGGGTTTTGGGGCTCGGAAGGGGGCAGTAAGCGATGCGGTTCGGGGGCGGAGAGCAGAAGCCGTTTTGGCTGGTTCTGCAGGGGGGGTGGGCAGGAGGGCGTTGGGGGCTGCGGGGGAAAGCAGGGGCTGGGCGGGCTGCGGGGTGCTCAAACAGCAGGTGAGGTTTTCAAATCTGCAACTTGTAACTGTTGCAGCTTTGTTCTGGCTTCCTCCATTTTTGCAAAAGCTTCTGTTGCTAGACAGAGCATTCCTCTGTGTATCAGCTACTTGAGCTAGTTTATTTCAATGCGTCTGATCAGGTTTGTCTGTTCAGCAAAGTGGCATTTAAAGGTGACGTTTCACCGGATGCCAGCGGCTGTGCCTTATTTCCAGTATAAAGATGTATTCCCCAAATATCAGAGTGGGATATAACAACTGCAGCTGGTCAAAAGTAACACTGAAATGCAAAATTTAGAATTTCTTTTTTCCCATTGGCTCCTCCTCAGTATGAACACAAAGTTAATTTCTATTCTTAATTCCTATTTATGCTACATATATGAAGGATGAACGCGAGGAAAGGAGACCATAAAATACTGGCCTATTGCTATTTGTATGCTGTGCTTTGAACAGAAGAGACAAAACTGTCCTTTTTGTGAAATAATACTGGCTGTATCAGTGCCGTCCTCGTGTTTTTATTCAAAAATGTGAGATTTGTTGCCCCGAATGGTGAGAGTAGTTTTTGTTAATGGAAGTCGCAAGAGGTTCTGCCACCTTAAAAACCATAGAATCATAGAATGGTTAGAATTGGAAGGGACCTTCAAGACCATCGTGTTGCAGCCCCCCTGCCTTGGGCAGGGACGCCTCCACTAGAGCGGGTTGCTCAAAGCCCCGTCCAGCCTGGCCTTAAACACTTCCAGGGATGGGGCATCCACAGCTTCCCCGGGCAACCTGTTCCAGTGCCTCACCACCCTCACGGTAAAGAATTTCCTCCTAACATCTAGTCTGAATCTCCCCTCTTCCGATTTAAAACCGTTACCCCTTGTCCTGTCGCTACCTTTCCCGACAGAGAGTCCCTCTCCGGCTCTCCCGTAGGCTCCCTTCAGATATTGGAAGGCTGCTCTGAGGTCTCCCCGGAGCCTTCTCTTCTCCAGGCTGAACAACCCCAGCTCTCTCAGTCTCTCTTCACAGGGGAGGTGCTCCGTCCCTCCGATGGTTTTCGTGGCCCTCCGCTGGGCCCCTTCCAACAGGTCCACGTCCTTCCCGTGTCGAGGACTCCAAAGCTGGACACCGTACTCCAGGTGGGGTCTCGCGCGCGCAGAGTAGAGGGGGGTAGAATCGCCTCCCGTGACCCGCTGGCCACGCTTCTCTTGATGCAGCCCAGGGTGGGGTTGGCTTTCTGGGCTGCCAGCGCGCGTTGCCGGCTCGTACTGACGTGTAATAATGCTACTGATGTACCGTTAGCAGCCTCGTGTTAAAAGAAGCAAGAAGCTGTAATATCCTTAATTTAGACAGTTTTTACGTGAAATGGTGCATCCTCACTGTTTTGTCACTTTCAGGAGCGAGCAATTGACCGAGAGCACGAGAGAGACCTTTTCCAGCAAGAGATAGGGAAGCCGGAACAACAGCTTAAGGTTCCACAAAGGATTCGGCCTGTCAGCGAGCATCAAACCGGAGAGGTAACGCGCGCTATTGCTTGTACTCAAGGGATCTAAATGGTACGCTGACAGCCGTTCGGATACCCTAGGGAAGCTGTTTTATGGTGTCCCTAACCTGCATCCGTTCGCAAGGCAGGAAAGGAAATCCCCCGAGATGAAAGGCTACGGTGTCGGGGGAACGTGGGGAAAGTGTGTTCTGGGTGTTTTTTGAGTCGGTCGGTTGGATGTTTTTAGTAGCAGACACACAGAAGCCTCGTAACTTTCAAAAAGACTCCCTCGCGTAACTTAATTTAGAAAATGGGGTTTTCAAAAGCCCGTGGAAACATTCAGGACTCCTGTAGCGATTCCCCCTGCTCTTGCGTCCTTTTGTGACATCCTGTTGGTAGCACGGGTACGGGCACCGCAGGAACGCAGTGACCAAGGGGTCACAGCCGAGACGTAGCGGCGCTCTCTGCGTGCGCCTCCCCGGGAGACGTCTGTCTCCCCTGAAACAATCTGGTGACCGCAGAAGGGCAGCTCGAGGAAGTCACAGCAACCTCTTAGGCCCAGCAAAAGCCAGAAAAGCGACAGCGGTGCAAACGCTGTGTATTGTGAAGCTTTTTGCCTGTTTTGTTTGGTGACCTTTGGGTCAATTAAACTGCATTTTATTTTTTGGTGGGTTTTCTCCTGTCTTGCTTTTAGAGCAAGGCTGATATTTTTGCGTGATTCTCTCGCCCGATTTTCAGTCTTCAGCTTCTTCTCAGGTGGCACTGCGATTTTCAAAGAAAAGCTCTTCCTTTCGGTTCAGTTCAGTTGCTGTCGTTCGGTTCTTAAATGGTAGCAACGTTTAGTATTCTATATTAGATAGTTTATGACCACAGACAGTAATGGGACATACATGGATAGACGTGAAATGTAAGTTGTCAAAATATTTATTGCCCTACAATTCTCAGAGGTAGGGGTGTGTTTCCTGGGGTTTCAAAATCTATTTCACTAAAAAGGTTTGTAACAAATCCTGCAAAGTGTTCAGCCCGTACCGGGCCATCTGGCTGTCGTCAGCCTGTGCGTACAAGGAGTGGTGGGCCATTAGCCGAATGTGTGTTAACCGACACGCGTGGAGCAATTCCGCATCCGTCTGCTTCTGTGGCAAAGCGGGTGCCCGCTCCTGTCCTACGGACACGTTCCACAGAGGGGGGAGGCACAATTAGTTTTCCTGAATCCGGGATGTTCGTTTTGAGTTCGTTTTGTGATGCGTCTCCTCATAATTTGAGGCATGGGCAGCGTGTGAATTCCTAGTTAAAATTCTCACAGTTAAAAAGGCAAAACTTCTCCCGAGAAAAAAAATTTCAAATTTGATTGCATAATGAAACGAGGCCTGTTTTTCTGCACAGAAACGATTTGTGCAAATCGTCCTGAATTACAAGCGTGTATACCCAGATGTGTACACTCCAAGTTGGCAGATAGGCTGCAGCAGAAATGTAAAGCATGCTTTAAGGTGAAAGATGGCTGTAACTGTGATGAAAACTTTAAGGTTCGTACTAGATGCTTTTAAAGTAGGATTTTTAACAGGCAGGTGCAGCGGCAATTTTAGAGCTGAGTGGTGCCGAATATTACCCATTTACAGACAGAATTCTCGGTACTGTCTTAGATTTACATCGAATTTCTATCAAATGAGCCACCTAGCCTTCCTATATAGTATATTTTGGTGCCCCGATATTACTTGGCGTATTTCATAAGTATACCTTTTATGGCCGTTTCTCGTGCTTTTCCGAGAGAGCTGCTTTACTTTTTCATAGTTGCACGGTTTTTGAATGCCTCTTCTGCCTTTCAGATCTTCTCTTTCTCCTACGCCTTAAATACTCGTACAAGAACAGGCAGAAAATGTTATGTGCAGCTGTAACGTGCTTTGGGTTTTTTTTTGGTAGGATGAAATGGAAATACTGGGACTGGCGATCCAGAAGTCTGAAGAAGCCACCGTAAAGGACCGTCCCAGTGACTACCGTCGAGTTAGGATTATTAAAAGCACCAAAGCGACACGCTCGTAGAGATGGGGACTACCTCTGGACACGTGTTAATCCCGGTCAGGTGTCCTCGGGATACAGATGGTCTGCGCTTCCTGCTCTGACAAGACAGAAGCGATGAGCTTCAGGATGAGCTCCTGAAGACAAGAAAGAGGCCAGGTGCCGGGGTTCTTGTCTCTTTCTTTGTTTGTTTGTTTGTTTGTTTTGGGCGGGGGGTGGCGGGCGGGCGGGCGTGTGGCTTCCAAAACAGGGTGCGCGGTTGACTGCAGGTGGCAGCCTGCAGAGCTCTTTTGCTGCCTGACCTCGCCTTTTCTTTGTCACTCCTCTTTCATGGCATCTGCGCTGAAAGCCGGGGCGGTCAACGAAGAGACGTGGACAAAACGGGACGAACCGGCGCCGCTTCTGCCTGTTTTCCAGGCTTTGCCACGAACCAAGGAGCATCATCAGCCTCGTCACTGGTGGCGGCGAGTCCTGAGGTGGCTTAGGTGAGTCGAGCCTTCCAGGAACGTCCGTTGTCCGTAGCCTACGGCGTGTCATTTGGACGTCAGTCGGAAGGAGGTTTCCCTTTCTGAAAGGGCACCGGTTTCTCGTGCCAAGCGGTTGCCTCTCCTGAAGTTCCCACGAGAGGGGATCCTCGGAGACGATGCGCTGGGCAGCAGAAGTCATCAGCGAGGAGACGTCGCGCGCTCTATTAAATAGGGACAAAAAGAAAGACGATGTCCTTCCAAAGGCCCGAGCGCGGCACCTCTTCCGACGGCCGATGGCATGGCCGGCCTTTGGGCTCTGGGTCCCCCGTAACAGCGGGGACACGGCCAAACCCTGTTCCTCTGCGTGTTCGGCACAGCCAAAAGCCTTGGCCGGTCCGCCGGTCGTTTTCGGTAGCCTGGTGGACTGCGGCACCGGGGATTGGATTTCCCCCCGCCAAAAGTACAGCCGTTTGGGGAATCTCTTACCTTCCTGGTTTTTTCTATCGTAAAGGAGACTTTAAAAAAAGGGTTAAAGTCGTATAACGTGCAAACTGACTTGCAGGCTTTAAACGGCAACCGTCCACCGGCTGTAGCCTACAGCGTCTTAGGCGTCCCTAAGCGGCGAGGTATTTGTTCCAAATCTTTGAAAAGAGAGGCGACTGAAGGTAACGGGTTGGGTTTTTGGTTGGGTTTTTTTTCTAGTTTTTTTGTTTTTTGTTTTTCCCCCCCCTTTTCTTTAGGCGGAGCGCTCTGAAGAACCTGATTTCTGCCTGGCTTTCAGCGTCGCGTTTCCCCGGCAGTGCGGTAGCATCTCTCTCGGGCAGTGCCGCCGGCCAGATGTCCCTCCTCCTTGGGTAGGAGAGAAAGCAGCCCCCGGTCAAATGACAACTGCGCGTTCTGGAGACGGAGAGCGCAACGGTGGGGGTTCGGAGCTGTGCCAGTTGAATTAGCGCCGAAGAAAAAGTCCGAGGCTTTTCTAGCGTGAGTATTTTTCTTGGCCGTATCTAAACGCGCGCAGAGCTTTCCAGCGGCAGGGAAAGGGAAGGGAGGAGGCGCTTCCCCCCAGCGGGCGGAGGGTTTGTTACGCTGTTAGGCTGAGAAGGTGTTGCAAGTGGCACGGGTCAGTCTGAATAGGGACCTGAAGCGTCGGGATGGCTCCGGCTTTGGCAGGCCGTGCCGTCTTTGGAGCGGAGCTGTTTCCCCGCAATCCTCCTGTAGCTCAGCTCCTGTCCTGTCCCTCGGCCGGAGGGAATTCCTCTACTCTCTTCGGTGCTCTTTCGTTTGATGATGCTGATCTCCGGTTGGGGTTTGCTGTTTGTTTTGCAGGTGCCTCGTTGTCCGCGTCTCGTGCTGCTCGACAGATGCCCCGGCCCGGGTTTGCAGCCGGTGGTGGAGCCGCCTGAGGGGAAGGGGCCAGCCCTGGGTCTGGTCGTTCGGTGCATTTTTTGGGGCGAATTAAAAAAACCGGTGTGTGTGTGGGGGGGGGTGGTGGTGTGATGATGTCATTTGGGGCAGCCGGATGTCAGCGGGGGAGCGACGGTGCGGCGGAGGAGCAGGTGAGTGGGGGTTAAGTGGGGTTCCCCCCACAAGAGGGTGGGTCACGGCCCCCAAACGCCTGAAAACTTGGTGCGGGGCAGGTGGTTGGGGTTTTGGGCGGTGGTGTTTAAAAAATGTTAAAAGCTGTATATGCGGGGGTGAGGCATTGGAGTAGAGAACAATCTCTCATTTTTCTGTGTGTTGAAAAATAATATTCCCTTACGTATATAAAAGGAGTTCCAAATACCAACCCGTATCTCTAAGGATTCTGTATTATTTAATGGGAGTTTAGACGACGGAAAGATTTTTTAAAAGATTTATTTATAAAGAGAGATTGAAGCGTCAAAGCGGATGTCTGGACAGGTCGCTAGTCCAATTGGATGTTGTCTATCTATCGTGCGTGTTAATCTGTAAGTCTAAACAGATGTGACTCTTAGCAGAGGTTCTGTCGAAGTGTATCAAGAGCATCCGTTTTCCCTAAGTCTTACCCACGGGTCGGTCAGTGCGGAGGCGTAAACGCCTGTGCTGTAGATGGTTCCAGACTGCAAAGAGAGCCTATCGCTAGAAGGGATTTCCAAACTGGCCCTCCCCTCTGCTCTCTCTTGCCGGCGTCCAAGCGCTTTCAAAAGCGCTTTAAGCAGGAGTGTTGATTCCCAGGAGGATAGGGAAGCTCTACAGAGAGACTTAGGTAGATTGGATCGTTGGGCCAACGTCAGTGGTATGAGTTTCAACAAGGGCAAGTGCCAGGTTCTGCGCGTGGGCCACAATAACCCCGAGCAGCGCTACAGGCTTGGGGAAATGTGGCTGGAAAACCACCTGGAAGAAAGAGACCTGGGGGTTCTAATGGACAAGCGGCTGAACGTGAGCCGGCAGTGTGCCCAGGTGGCCACGAAAGCCAACGGCATCCTGGCTTGTATTAGAAACAGCGTGAGCAGCAGAAGTAGGGAGGCGATTGTGCCCCCTGTACTCGGCACTGGTGAGGCCACACCTGGAGTATTGCGTCCGGTTTTGGGCACCTCAATCCAAGAGAGATGTCGAGGTGCTGGAGCGAGTGCAGAGGAGGGCAACGAAGCTGGTGAAGGGCCTGGAAAACAAATCCTATGAAGAGCGGTTGAAGGAGCTGGGACTGTTTAGTATGAGGAAGAGGGGGCTGAGGGGAGACCTCGTCACTCTCTAAAACTACTTGAAAGGACACTGTAGAGAGGTCGGTGCTGGTCTCTTGGCACGGGTAGGTAACGACAGAACGAGAGGGAACGGCTTCAAGCTCCAACAGGGTAGGTTTAGACTGGACGTTAGGAAAGAATGTTTCACAGAGGGAGTGGTCGGGCATTGGAACAGGCTACCCAGGGAGGTGGTCGAGTCACCATCCCTGGATGTGTTTAAGAACCGTCGAGATGTGGTGTTGGGGGATATGGTGTAGGGGAGAACTTTGTAGAGTAGGGTAGATGGTTGGACTCGATGATCCCAAGGGTCTCTTGCAACCTAGACGATTCTATGATTCTATGAAAAGCAGCCCCTTCCCCCGTTTCCCCTCCCGCCCTGGGGAGCTGGATCGGTGCAGCGGGACAGGAGGAAAAAAACCCAGCCCCGTTTTCCTGCAGGGACGCAAAGCTCCCCGATGTCTCTGTGGTGGATAAGGCGGCACCCCCGCCTGCCTTCCTGGACGCCGGCGGACTGGCTGCTGTCGCCCCCACGGCCCCCGGGGCCACGCGCAGAGCGCCGCGGCGTCCCTGGGGCTGGTTGCGGGGCGAACACCGGAGGTTTTTGGCGCCGAGGCGACGGCTGCGGCTGCCCGGACTGCGAGCGGGGACAGGGCAGAGAGCGGGAAGGCCTGCCCGCCGGTAAGTGGTCACGGTCCCTGGGTGGAGGGAAGCGGGCTGAGAGCGGTCACCGCTCATGGCCCCGGTGAGGTCTCAGAGGGGGACAAGGAAGGGGGCGTGGGCGCTGTCCGGCTGCCCGGTGCTTTCCGCCCGCTGCGGACCGGTCCGCAGCGATTTCTGGGCTGGCCGCCGTTTTCCCCCGGCCCCCTCCGGTTCCGGAGCGGCTCGGCCCGCCCATACCGCGCGCCCATTGGTCGCGGTGCCGTAAGCGGCGCCCGTCCTCTAGGAGCCCCCGTCCCATTGGTCGATCGCGCCGTCAATCTCCAGCGCCTCCCAGTCCGGCCAATCGGAGCGCGGCAGGCGATCCGACCAATCGGAGCGGGGCGGTCGCGTTGTGATTGGCTCGTCCTCCTGTCAATCCGCCCGGGGGCGGTTGCCATGGTGAGGAAGCCCCGCCCGGTCGCGCATGCGCAGTAGTAAGGACGGCGCCGCCCTCACTACTGCGCATGCGCCACAGGGCGGGGCGTCCTCACCATGGCAACCGCCCCCTGGCGGATTGACAGGAGGACGAGCCAATCACAGCGCGACCGCCGCGCTCCGATTGGTCGGATCGCCTGCCGCGCTCCGATTGGCCGGGGTGGGAGGCGCTGAAGATTGACGGCGCGACCGACCAATGGGACGGGCTCCCCGAGGACGGAAGCCGCTTCCGGCGCCGTGACCAATGGGCGCGCCGCATGGGCGGGCCGAGCCGCTCCGGAAGCGGAGGGGGCCGGGGGAAAATGGCGGCGCGCGCAGAAGCGGCTGCGGCGCGGCGCGGACCGCACCGCACCGCACCGGACCGGCGCGGGCGGAAAGCACCGGGCAGCCGGACAGCGTCGCGGTGCCGCTGGACAGCGTCGCGGTGCCGCTGGACAGCGTCGCGGTGCCGCTGGACAGCGTCGCGAGGCAGCTGGACAGCGTCGAGGCCAGTGGGGGGGCGCGGGGAAGGCGGCCGGGGTCCCGAGGCGGCTCCGAGGGGAGACGGCGTTGCGGGGGGGCGGGCTGAGGCGTCTGGGGAGGTGCTCGCGGCTCCCGGGGCTGGCAAACGGGCTCGCGTGGCTGGTGTTGGGGCTTCAGCCGGAGAGGGAGTCGTGTGGCTTTGGGCTGAGGGGCGGGGGTGGAGTCCGGCGTTTTGGGGACTCGAGCAGAGGCTCAGCGGCTGGGTTTTGGGGCTCGGAAGGGGGCAGTAAGCGATGCGGTTCGGGGGCGGAGAGCAGAAGCCGTTTTGGCTGGTTCTGCAGGGGGGGGTGGGCAGGAGGGCGTTGGGGGCTGCGGGGGAAAGCAGGGGCTGGGCGGGCTGCGGGGTGCTCAAACAGCAGGTGAGGTTTTCAAATCTGCAACTTGTAACTGTTGCAGCTTTGTTCTGGCTTCCTCCATTTTTGCAAAAGCTTCTGTTGCTAGACAGAGCATTCCTCTGTGTATCAGCTACTTGAGCTAGTTTATTTCAATGCGTCTGATCAGGTTTGTCTGTTCAGCAAAGTGGCATTTAAAGGTGACGTTTCACCGGATGCCAGCGGCTGTGCCTTATTTCCAGTATAAAGATGTATTCCCCAAATATCAGAGTGGGATATAACAACTGCAGCTGGTCAAAAGTAACACTGAAATGCAAAATTTAGAATTTCTTTTTTCCCATTGGCTCCTCCTCAGTATGAACACAAAGTTAATTTCTATTCTTAATTCCTATTTATGCTACATATATGAAGGATGAACGCGAGGAAAGGAGACCATAAAATACTGGCCTATTGCTATTTGTATGCTGTGCTTTGAACAGAAGAGACAAAACTGTCCTTTTTGTGAAATAATACTGGCTGTATCAGTGCCGTCCTCGTGTTTTTATTCAAAAATGTGAGATTTGTTGCCCCGAATGGTGAGAGTAGTTTTTGTTAATGGAAGTCGCAAGAGGTTCTGCCACCTTAAAAACCATAGAATCATAGAATGGTTAGAATTGGAAGGGACCTTCAAGACCATCGTGTTGCAGCCCCCCTGCCTTGGGCAGGGACGCCTCCACTAGAGCGGGTTGCTCAAAGCCCCGTCCAGCCTGGCCTTAAACACTTCCAGGGATGGGGCATCCACAGCTTCCCCGGGCAACCTGTTCCAGTGCCTCACCACCCTCACGGTAAAGAATTTCCTCCTAACATCTAGTCTGAATCTCCCCTCTTCCGATTTAAAACCGTTACCCCTTGTCCTGTCGCTACCTTTCCCGACAGAGAGTCCCTCTCCGGCTCTCCCGTAGGCTCCCTTCAGATATTGGAAGGCTGCTCTGAGGTCTCCCCGGAGCCTTCTCTTCTCCAGGCTGAACAACCCCAGCTCTCTCAGTCTCTCTTCACAGGGGAGGTGCTCCGTCCCTCCGATGGTTTTCGTGGCCCTCCGCTGGGCCCCTTCCAACAGGTCCACGTCCTTCCCGTGTCGAGGACTCCAAAGCTGGACACCGTACTCCAGGTGGGGTCTCGCGCGCGCAGAGTAGAGGGGGGTAGAATCGCCTCCCGTGACCCGCTGGCCACGCTTCTCTTGATGCAGCCCAGGGTGGGGTTGGCTTTCTGGGCTGCCAGCGCGCGTTGCCGGCTCGTACTGACGTGTAATAATGCTACTGATGTACCGTTAGCAGCCTCGTGTTAAAAGAAGCAAGAAGCTGTAATATCCTTAATTTAGACAGTTTTTACGTGAAATGGTGCATCCTCACTGTTTTGTCACTTTCAGGAGCGAGCAATTGACCGAGAGCACGAGAGAGACCTTTTCCAGCAAGAGATAGGGAAGCCGGAACAACAGCTTAAGGTTCCACAAAGGATTCGGCCTGTCAGCGAGCATCAAACCGGAGAGGTAACGCGCGCTATTGCTTGTACTCAAGGGATCTAAATGGTACGCTGACAGCCGTTCGGATACCCTAGGGAAGCTGTTTTATGGTGTCCCTAACCTGCATCCGTTCGCAAGGCAGGAAAGGAAATCCCCCGAGATGAAAGGCTACGGTGTCGGGGGAACGTGGGGAAAGTGTGTTCTGGGTGTTTTTTGAGTCGGTCGGTTGGATGTTTTTAGTAGCAGACACACAGAAGCCTCGTAACTTTCAAAAAGACTCCCTCGCGTAACTTAATTTAGAAAATGGGGTTTTCAAAAGCCCGTGGAAACATTCAGGACTCCTGTAGCGATTCCCCCTGCTCTTGCGTCCTTTTGTGACATCCTGTTGGTAGCACGGGTACGGGCACCGCAGGAACGCAGTGACCAAGGGGTCACAGCCGAGACGTAGCGGCGCTCTCTGCGTGCGCCTCCCCGGGAGACGTCTGTCTCCCCTGAAACAATCTGGTGACCGCAGAAGGGCAGCTCGAGGAAGTCACAGCAACCTCTTAGGCCCAGCAAAAGCCAGAAAAGCGACAGCGGTGCAAACGCTGTGTATTGTGAAGCTTTTTGCCTGTTTTGTTTGGTGACCTTTGGGTCAATTAAACTGCATTTTATTTTTTGGTGGGTTTTCTCCTGTCTTGCTTTTAGAGCAAGGCTGATATTTTTGCGTGATTCTCTCGCCCGATTTTCAGTCTTCAGCTTCTTCTCAGGTGGCACTGCGATTTTCAAAGAAAAGCTCTTCCTTTCGGTTCAGTTCAGTTGCTGTCGTTCGGTTCTTAAATGGTAGCAACGTTTAGTATTCTATATTAGATAGTTTATGACCACAGACAGTAATGGGACATACATGGATAGACGTGAAATGTAAGTTGTCAAAATATTTATTGCCCTACAATTCTCAGAGGTAGGGGTGTGTTTCCTGGGGTTTCAAAATCTATTTCACTAAAAAGGTTTGTAACAAATCCTGCAAAGTGTTCAGCCCGTACCGGGCCATCTGGCTGTCGTCAGCCTGTGCGTACAAGGAGTGGTGGGCCATTAGCCGAATGTGTGTTAACCGACACGCGTGGAGCAATTCCGCATCCGTCTGCTTCTGTGGCAAAGCGGGTGCCCGCTCCTGTCCTACGGACACGTTCCACAGAGGGGGGAGGCACAATTAGTTTTCCTGAATCCGGGATGTTCGTTTTGAGTTCGTTTTGTGATGCGTCTCCTCATAATTTGAGGCATGGGCAGCGTGTGAATTCCTAGTTAAAATTCTCACAGTTAAAAAGGCAAAACTTCTCCCGAGAAAAAAAATTTCAAATTTGATTGCATAATGAAACGAGGCCTGTTTTTCTGCACAGAAACGATTTGTGCAAATCGTCCTGAATTACAAGCGTGTATACCCAGATGTGTACACTCCAAGTTGGCAGATAGGCTGCAGCAGAAATGTAAAGCATGCTTTAAGGTGAAAGATGGCTGTAACTGTGATGAAAACTTTAAGGTTCGTACTAGATGCTTTTAAAGTAGGATTTTTAACAGGCAGGCGCAGCGGCAATTTTAGAGCTGAGTGGTGCCGAATATTACCCATTTACAGACAGAATTCTCGGTACTGTCTTAGATTTACATCGAATTTCTATCAAATGAGCCACCTAGCCTTCCTATATAGTATATTTTGGTGCCCCGATATTACTTGGCGTATTTCATAAGTATACCTTTTATGGCCGTTTCTCGTGCTTTTCCGAGAGAGCTGCTTTACTTTTTCATAGTTGCACGGTTTTTGAATGCCTCTTCTGCCTTTCAGATCTTCTCTTTCTCCTACGCCTTAAATACTCGTACAAGAACAGGCAGAAAATGTTATGTGCAGCTGTAACGTGGTTTGGGTTTTTTTTTGGTAGGATGAAATGGAAATACTGGGACTGGCGATCCAGAAGTCTGAAGAAGCCACCGTAAAGGACCGTCCCAGTGACTACCGTCGAGTTAGGATTATTAAAAGCACCAAAGCGACACGCTCGTAGAGATGGGGACTACCTCTGGACACGTGTTAATCCCGGTCAGGTGTCCTCGGGATACAGATGGTCTGCGCTTCCTGCTCTGACAAGACAGAAGCGATGAGCTTCAGGATGAGCTCCTGAAGACAAGAAAGAGGCCAGGTGCCGGGGTTCTTGTCTCTTTCTTTGTTTGTTTGTTTGTTTGTTTTGGGCGGGGGGTGGCGGGCGGGCGGGCGTGTGGCTTCCAAAACAGGGTGCGCGGTTGACTGCAGGTGGCAGCCTGCAGAGCTCTTTTGCTGCCTGACCTCGCCTTTTCTTTGTCACTCCTCTTTCATGGCATCTGCGCTGAAAGCCGGGGCGGTCAACGAAGAGACGTGGACAAAACGGGACGAACCGGCGCCGCTTCTGCCTGTTTTCCAGGCTTTGCCACGAACCAAGGAGCATCATCAGCCTCGTCACTGGTGGCGGCGAGTCCTGAGGTGGCTTAGGTGAGTCGAGCCTTCCAGGAACGTCCGTTGTCCGTAGCCTACGGCGTGTCATTTGGACGTCAGTCGGAAGGAGGTTTCCCTTTCTGAAAGGGCACCGGTTTCTCGTGCCAAGCGGTTGCCTCTCCTGAAGTTCCCACGAGAGGGGATCCTCGGAGACGATGCGCTGGGCAGCAGAAGTCATCAGCGAGGAGACGTCGCGCGCTCTATTAAATAGGGACAAAAAGAAAGACGATGTCCTTCCAAAGGCCCGAGCGCGGCACCTCTTCCGACGGCCGATGGCATGGCCGGCCTTTGGGCTCTGGGTCCCCCGTAACAGCGGGGACACGGCCAAACCCTGTTCCTCTGCGTGTTCGGCACAGCCAAAAGCCTTGGCCGGTCCGCCGGTCGTTTTCGGTAGCCTGGTGGACTGCGGCACCGGGGATTGGATTTCCCCCCGCCAAAAGTACAGCCGTTTGGGGAATCTCTTACCTTCCTGGTTTTTTCTATCGTAAAGGAGACTTTAAAAAAAGGGTTAAAGTCGTATAACGTGCAAACTGACTTGCAGGCTTTAAACGGCAACCGTCCACCGGCTGTAGCCTACAGCATCTTAGGCGTCCCTAAGCGGCGAGGTATTTGTTCCAAATCTTTGAAAAGAGAGGCGACTGAAGGTAACGGGTTGGGTTTTTGGTTGGGTTTTTTTTCTAGTTTTTTTGTTTTTTGTTTTTCCCCCCCCTTTTCTTTAGGCGGAGCGCTCTGAAGAACCTGATTTCTGCCTGGCTTTCAGCGTCGCGTTTCCCCGGCAGTGCGGTAGCATCTCTCTCGGGCAGTGCCGCCGGCCAGATGTCCCTCCTCCTTGGGTAGGAGAGAAAGCAGCCCCCGGTCAAATGACAACTGCGCGTTCTGGAGACGGAGAGCGCAACGGTGGGGGTTCGGAGCTGTGCCAGTTGAATTAGCGCCGAAGAAAAAGTCCGAGGCTTTTCTAGCGTGAGTATTTTTCTTGGCCGTATCTAAACGCGCGCAGAGCTTTCCAGCGGCAGGGAAAGGGAAGGGAGGAGGCGCTTCCCCCCAGCGGGCGGAGGGTTTGTTACGCTGTTAGGCTGAGAAGGTGTTGCAAGTGGCACGGGTCAGTCTGAATAGGGACCTGAAGCGTCGGGATGGCTCCGGCTTTGGCAGGCCGTGCCGTCTTTGGAGCGGAGCTGTTTCCCCGCAATCCTCCTGTAGCTCAGCTCCTGTCCTGTCCCTCGGCCGGAGGGAATTCCTCTACTCTCTTCGGTGCTCTTTCGTTTGATGATGCTGATCTCCAGTTGGGGTTTGCTGTTTGTTTTGCAGGTGCCTCGTTGTCCGCGTCTCGTGCTGCTCGACAGATGCCCCGGCCCGGGTTTGCAGCCGGTGGTGGAGCCGCCTGAGGGGAAGGGGCCAGCCCTGGGTCTGGTCGTTCGGTGCATTTTTTGGGGCGAATTAAAAAAACCGGTGTGTGTGTGGGGGGGGGTGGTGGTGTGATGATGTCATTTGGGGCAGCCGGATGTCAGCGGGGGAGCGACGGTGCGGCGGAGGAGCAGGTGAGTGGGGGTTAAGTGGGGTTCCCCCCACAAGAGGGTGGGTCACGGCCCCCAAACGCCTGAAAACTTGGTGCGGGGCAGGTGGTTGGGGTTTTGGGCGGTGGTGTTTAAAAAATGTTAAAAGCTGTATATGCGGGGGTGAGGCATTGGAGTAGAGAACAATCTCTCATTTTTCTGTGTGTTGAAAAATAATATTCCCTTACGTATATAAAAGGAGTTCCAAATACCAACCCGTATCTCTAAGGATTCTGTATTATTTAATGGGAGTTTAGACGACGGAAAGATTTTTTAAAAGATTTATTTATAAAGAGAGATTGAAGCGTCAAAGCGGATGTCTGGACAGGTCGCTAGTCCAATTGGATGTTGTCTATCTATCGTGCGTGTTAATCTGTAAGTCTAAACAGATGTGACTCTTAGCAGAGGTTCTGTCGAAGTGTATCAAGAGCATCCGTTTTCCCTAAGTCTTACCCACGGGTCGGTCAGTGCGGAGGCGTAAACGCCTGTGCTGTAGATGGTTCCAGACTGCAAAGAGAGCCTATCGCTAGAAGGGATTTCCAAACTGGCCCTCCCCTCTGCTCTCTCTTGCCGGCGTCCAAGCGCTTTCAAAAGCGCTTTAAGCAGGAGTGTTGATTCCCAGGAGGATAGGGAAGCTCTACAGAGAGACTTAGGTAGATTGGATCGTTGGGCCAACGTCAGTGGTATGAGTTTCAACAAGGGCAAGCGCCAGGTTCTGCGCGTGGGCCACAATAACCCCGAGCAGCGCTACAGGCTTGGGGAAATGTGGCTGGAAAACCACCTGGAAGAAAGAGACCTGGGGGTTCTAATGGACAAGCGGCTGAACGTGAGCCGGCAGTGTGCCCAGGTGGCCACGAAAGCCAACGGCATCCTGGCTTGTATTAGAAACAGCGTGAGCAGCAGAAGTAGGGAGGCGATTGTGCCCCCTGTACTCGGCACTGGTGAGGCCACACCTGGAGTATTGCGTCCGGTTTTGGGCACCTCAATCCAAGAGAGATGTCGAGGTGCTGGAGCGAGTGCAGAGGAGGGCAACGAAGCTGGTGAAGGGCCTGGAAAACAAATCCTATGAAGAGCGGTTGAAGGAGCTGGGACTGTTTAGTATGAGGAAGAGGGGGCTGAGGGGAGACCTCGTCACTCTCTAAAACTACTTGAAAGGACACTGTAGAGAGGTCGGTGCTGGTCTCTTGGCACGGGTAGGTAATGACAGAACGAGAGGGAACGGCTTCAAGCTCCAACAGGGTAGGTTTAGACTGGACATTAGGAAAGAATGTTTCACAGAGGGAGTGGTCGGGCATTGGAACAGGCTACCCAGGGAGGTGGTCGAGTCACCATCCCTGGATGTGTTTAAGAACCGTCGAGATGTGGTGTTGGGGGATATGGTGTAGGGGAGAACTTTGTAGAGTAGGGTAGATGGTTGGACTCGATGATCCCAAGGGTCTCTTGCAACCTAGACGATTCTATGATTCTATGAAAAGCAGCCCCTTCCCCCGTTTCCCCTCCCGCCCTGGGGAGCTGGATCGGTGCAGCGGGACAGGAGGAAAAAAACCCAGCCCCGTTTTCCTGCAGGGACGCAAAGCTCCCCGATGTCTCTGTGGTGGATAAGGCGGCACCCCCGCCTGCCTTCCTGGACGCCGGCGGACTGGCTGCTGTCGCCCCCACGGCCCCCGGGGCCACGCGCAGAGCGCCGCGGCGTCCCTGGGGCTGGTTGCGGGGCGAACACCGGAGGTTTTTGGCGCCGAGGCGACGGCTGCGGCTGCCCGGACTGCGAGCGGGGACAGGGCAGAGAGCGGGAAGGCCTGCCCGCCGGTAAGTGGTCACGGTCCCTGGGTGGAGGGAAGCGGGCTGAGAGCGGTCACCGCTCATGGCCCCGGTGAGGTCTCAGAGGGGGACAAGGAAGGGGGCGTGGGCGCTGTCCGGCTGCCCGGTGCTTTCCGCCCGCTGCGGACCGGTCCGCAGCGATTTCTGGGCTGGCCGCCGTTTTCCCCCGGCCCCCTCCGGTTCCGGAGCGGCTCGGCCCGCCCATACCGCGCGCCCATTGGTCGCGGTGCCGTAAGCGGCGCCCGTCCTCTAGGAGCCCCCGTCCCATTGGTCGATCGCGCCGTCAATCTCCAGCGCCTCCCAGTCCGGCCAATCGGAGCGCGGCAGGCGATCCGACCAATCGGAGCGGGGCGGTCGCGTTGTGATTGGCTCGTCCTCCTGTCAATCCGCCCGGGGGCGGTTGCCATGGTGAGGAAGCCCCGCCCGGTCGCGCATGCGCAGTAGTAAGGACGGCGCCGCCCTCACTACTGCGCATGCGCCACAGGGCGGGGCGTCCTCACCATGGCAACCGCCCCCTGGCGGATTGACAGGAGGACGAGCCAATCACAGCGCGACCGCCGCGCTCCGATTGGTCGGATCGCCTGCCGCGCTCCGATTGGCCGGGGTGGGAGGCGCTGAAGATTGACGGCGCGACCGACCAATGGGACGGGCTCCCCGAGGACGGAAGCCGCTTCCGGCGCCGTGACCAATGGGCGCGCCGCATGGGCGGGCCGAGCCGCTCCGGAAGCGGAGGGGGCCGGGGGAAAATGGCGGCGCGCGCAGAAGCGGCTGCGGCGCGGCGCGGACCGCACCGCACCGCACCGGACCGGCGCGGGCGGAAAGCACCGGGCAGCCGGACAGCGTCGCGGTGCCGCTGGACAGCGTCGCGGTGCCGCTGGACAGCGTCGCGAGGCAGCTGGACAGCGTCGAGGCCAGTGGGGGGGCGCGGGGAAGGCGGCCGGGGTCCCGAGGCGGCTCCGATGGGAGACGGCGTTGCGGGGGGGCGGGCTGAGGCGTCTGGGGAGGTGCTCGCGGCTCCCGGGGCTGGCAAACGGGCTCGCGTGGCTGGTGTTGGGGCTTCAGCCGGAGAGGGAGTCGTGTGGCTTTGGGCTGAGGGGCGGGGGTGGAGTCCGGCGTTTTGGGGACTCGAGCAGAGGCTCAGCGGCTGGGTTTTGGGGCTCGGAAGGGGGCAGTAAGCGATGCGGTTCGGGGGCGGAGAGCAGAAGCCGTTTTGGCTGGTTCTGCAGGGGGGGGTGGGCAGGAGGGCGTTGGGGGCTGCGGGGGAAAGCAGGGGCTGGGCGGGCTGCGGGGTGCTCAAACAGCAGGTGAGGTTTTCAAATCTGCAACTTGTAACTGTTGCAGCTTTGTTCTGGCTTCCTCCATTTTTGCAAAAGCTTCTGTTGCTAGACAGAGCATTCCTCTGTGTATCAGCTACTTGAGCTAGTTTATTTCAATGCGTCTGATCAGGTTTGTCTGTTCAGCAAAGTGGCATTTAAAGGTGACGTTTCACCGGATGCCAGCGGCTGTGCCTTATTTCCAGTATAAAGATGTATTCCCCAAATATCAGAGTGGGATATAACAACTGCAGCTGGTCAAAAGTAACACTGAAATGCAAAATTTAGAATTTCTTTTTTCCCATTGGCTCCTCCTCAGTATGAACACAAAGTTAATTTCTATTCTTAATTCCTATTTATGCTACATATATGAAGGATGAACGCGAGGA
The DNA here is from genome assembly GCF_964106895.1 of Numenius arquata. NCBI lineage: Eukaryota > Metazoa > Chordata > Aves > Charadriiformes > Scolopacidae > Numenius > Numenius arquata. Next base: position 163,079 of record NW_027414521.1, read on the forward strand.
AAGGAGACCATAAAATACTGGCCTATTGCTATTTGTATGCTGTGCTTTGAACAGAAGAGACAAAACTGTCCTTTTTGTGAAATAATACTGGCTGTATCAGTGCCGTCCTCGTGTTTTTATTCAAAAATGTGAGATTTGTTGCCCCGAATGGTGAGAGTAGTTTTTGTTAATGGAAGTCGCAAGAGGTTCTGCCACCTTAAAAACCATAGAATCATAGAATGGTTAGAATTGGAAGGGACCTTCAAGACCATCGTGTTGCAGCCCCCCTGCCTTGGGCAGGGACGCCTCCACTAGAGCGGGTTGCTCAAAGCCCCGTCCAGCCTGGCCTTAAACACTTCCAGGGATGGGGCATCCACAGCTTCCCCGGGCAACCTGTTCCAGTGCCTCACCACCCTCACGGTAAAGAATTTCCTCCTAACATCTAGTCTGAATCTCCCCTCTTCCGATTTAAAACCGTTACCCCTTGTCCTGTCGCTACCTTTCCCGACAGAGAGTCCCTCTCCGGCTCTCCCGTAGGCTCCCTTCAGATATTGGAAGGCTGCTCTGAGGTCTCCCCGGAGCCTTCTCTTCTCCAGGCTGAACAACCCCAGCTCTCTCAGTCTCTCTTCACAGGGGAGGTGCTCCGTCCCTCCGATGGTTTTCGTGGCCCTCCGCTGGGCCCCTTCCAACAGGTCCACGTCCTTCCCGTGTCGAGGACTCCAAAGCTGGACACCGTACTCCAGGTGGGGTCTCGCGTGCGCAGAGTAGAGGGGGGTAGAATCGCCTCCCGTGACCCGCTGGCCACGCTTCTCTTGATGCAGCCCAGGGTGGGGTTGGCTTTCTGGGCTGCCAGCGCGCGTTGCCGGCTCGTACTGACGTGTAATAATGCTACTGATGTACCCTTACCAGCCTCGTGTTAAAAGAAGCAAGAAGCTGTAATATCCTTAATTTAGACAGTTTTTACGTGAAATGGTGCATCCTCACTGTTTTGTCACTTTCAGGAGCGAGCAATTGACCGAGAGCACGAGAGAGACCTTTTCCAGCAAGAGATAGGGAAGCCGGAACAACAGCTTAAGGTTCCACAAAGGATTCGGCCTGTCAGCGAGCATCAAACCGGAGAGGTAACGCGCGCTATTGCTTGTACTCAAGGGATCTAAATGGTACGCTGACAGCCGTTCGGATACCCTAGGGAAGCTGTTTTATGGTGTCCCTAACCTGCATCCGTTCGCAAGGCAGGAAAGGAAATCCCCCGAGATGAAAGGCTACGGTGTCGGGGGAACGTGGGGAAAGTGTGTTCTGGGTGTTTTTTGAGTCGGTCGGTTGGATGTTTTTAGTAGCAGACACACAGAAGCCTCGTAACTTTCAAAAAGACTCCCTCGCGTAACTTAATTTAGAAAATGGGGTTTTCAAAAGCCCGTGGAAACATTCAGGACTCCTGTAGCGATTCCCCCTGCTCTTGCGTCCTTTTGTGACATCCTGTTGGTAGCACGGGTACGGGCACCGCAGGAACGCAGTGACCAAGGGGTCACAGCCGAGACGTAGCGGCGCTCTCTGCGTGCGCCTCCCCGGGAGACGTCTGTCTCCCCTGAAACAATCTGGTGACCGCAGAAGGGCAGCTCGAGGAAGTCACAGCAACCTCTTAGGCCCAGCAAAAGCCAGAAAAGCGACAGCGGTGCAAACGCTGTGTATTGTGAAGCTTTTTGCCTGTTTTGTTTGGTGACCTTTGGGTCAATTAAACTGCATTTTATTTTTTGGTGGGTTTTCTCCTGTCTTGCTTTTAGAGCAAGGCTGATATTTTTGCGTGATTCTCTCGCCCGATTTTCAGTCTTCAGCTTCTTCTCGGGTGGCACTGCGATTTTCAAAGAAAAGCTCTTCCTTTCGGTTCAGTTCAGTTGCTGTCGTTCGGTTCTTAAATGGTAGCAACGTTTAGTATTCTATATTAGATAGTTTATGACCACAGACAGTAATGGGACATACATGGATAGACGTGAAATGTAAGTTGTCAAAATATTTATTGCCCTACAATTCTCGGAGGTAGGGGTGTGTTTCCTGGGGTTTCAAAATCTATTTCACTAAAAAGGTTTGTAACAAATCCTGCAAAGTGTTCAGCCCGTACCGGGCGACCTGGCTGTCGTCAGCCTCTGCGTACAAGGAGTGGTGGGCCATTAGCCGAATGTGTGTTAACCGACACGCGTGGAGCAATTCCGCATCCGTCTGCTTCTGTGGCAAAGCGGGTGCCCGCTCCTGTCCTACGGACACGTTCCACAGAGGGGGGAGGCACAATTAGTTTTCCTGAATCCGGGATGTTCGTTTTGAGTTCGTTTTGTGATGCGTCTCCTCATAATTTGAGGCATGGGCAGCGTGTGAATTCCTAGTTAAAATTCTCACAGTTAAAAAGGCAAAACTTCTCCCGAGAAAAAAAATTTCAAATTTGATTGCATAATGAAACGAGGCCTGTTTTTCTGCACAGAAACGATTTGTGCAAATCGTCCTGAATTACAAGCGTGTATACCCAGATGTGTACACTCCAAGTTGGCAGATAGGCTGCAGCAGAAATGTAAAGCATGCTTTAAGGTGAAAGATCGCTGTAACTGTGATGAAAACTTTAAGGTTCGTACTAGATGCTTTTAAAGTAGGATTTTTAACAGGCAGGCGCAGCGGCAATTTTAGAGCTGAGTGGTGCCGAATATTACCCATTTACAGACAGAATTCTCGGTACTGTCTTAGATTTACATCGAATTTCTATCAAATGAGCCACCTAGCCTTCCTATATAGTATATTTTGGTGCCCCGATATTACTTGGCGTATTTCATAAGTATACCTTTTATGGCCGTTTCTCGTGCTTTTCCGAGAGAGCTGCTTTACTTTTTCATAGTTGCACGGTTTTTGAATGCCTCTTCTGCCTTTCAGATCTTCTCTTTCTCCTACGCCTTAAATACTCGTACAAGAACAGGCAGAAAATGTTATGTGCAGCTGTAACGTGCTTTGGGGTTTTTTTTGGTAGGATGAAATGGAAATACTGGGACTGGCGATCCAGAAGTCTGAAGAAGCCACCGTAAAGGACCGTCCCAGTGACTACCGTCGAGTTAGGATTATTAAAAGCACCAAAGCGACACGCTCGTAGAGATGGGGACTACCTCTGGACACGTGTTAATCCCGGTCAGGTGTCCTCGGGATACAGATGGTCTGCGCTTCCTGCTCTGACAAGACAGAAGCGATGAGCTTCAGGATGAGCTCCTGAAGACAAGAAAGAGGCCAGGTGCCGGGGTTCTTGTCTCTTTCTTTGTTTGTTTGTTTGTTTGTTTTGGGCGGGGGGTGGCGGGCGGGCGGGCGTGTGGCTTCCAAAACAGGGTGCGCGGTTGACTGCAGGTGGCAGCCTGCAGAGCTCTTTTGCTGCCTGACCTCGCCTTTTCTTTGTCACTCCTCTTTCATGGCATCTGCGCTGAAAGCCGGGGCGGTCAACGAAGAGACGTGGACAAAACGGGACGAACCGGCGCCGCTTCTGCCTGTTTTCCAGGCTTTGCCACGAACCAAGGAGCATCATCAGCCTCGTCACTGGTGGCGGCGAGTCCTGAGGTGGCTTAGGTGAGTCGAGCCTTCCAGGAACGTCCGTTGTCCGTAGCCTACGGCGTGTCATTTGGACGTCAGTCGGAAGGAGGTTTCCCTTTCTGAAAGGGCACCGGTTTCTCGTGCCAAGCGGTTGCCTCTCCTGAAGTTCCCACGAGAGGGGATCCTCGGAGACGATGCGCTGGGCAGCAGAAGTCATCAGCGAGGAGACGTCGCGCGCTCTATTAAATAGGGACAAAAAGAAAGACGATGTCCTTCCAAAGGCCCGAGCGCGGCACCTCTTCCGACGGCCGACGGATGGCATGGCCGGCCTTTGGGCTCTGGGTCCCCCGTAACAGCGGGGACACGGCCAAACCCTGTTCCTCTGCGTGTTCGGCACAGCCAAAAGCCTTGGCCGGTCCGCCGGTCGTTTTCGGTAGCCTGGTGGACTGCGGCACCGGGGATTGGATTTCCCCCCGCCAAAAGTACAGCCGTTTGGGGAATCTCTTACCTTCCTGTTTTTTTCTATCGTAAAGGAGACTTTAAAAAAAGGGTTAAAGTCGTATAACGTGCAAACTGACTTGCAGGCTTTAAACGGCAACCGTCCACCGGCTGTAGCCTACAGCGTCTTAGGCGTCCCTAAGCGGCGAGGTATTTGTTCCAAATCTTTGAAAAGAGAGGCGACTGAAGGTAACGGGTTGGGTTTTTGGTTGGGTTTTTTTTCTAGTTTTTTTGTTTTTTGTTTTTCCCCCCCCTTTTCTTTAGGCGGAGCGCTCTGAAGAACCTGATTTCTGCCTGGCTTTCAGCGTCGCGTTTCCCCGGCAGTGCGGTAGCATCTCTCTCGGGCAGTGCCGCCGGCCAGATGTCCCTCCTCCTTGGGTAGGAGAGAAAGCAGCCCCCGGTCAAATGACAACTGCGCGTTCTGGAGACGGAGAGCGCAACGGTGGGGGTTCGGAGCTGTGCCAGTTGAATTAGCGCCGAAGAAAAAGTCCGAGGCTTTTCTAGCGTGAGTATTTTTCTTGGCCGTATCTAAACGCGCGCAGAGCTTTCCAGCGGCAGGGAAAGGGAAGGGAGGAGGCGCTTCCCCCCAGCGGGCGGAGGGTTTGTTACGCTGTTAGGCTGAGAAGGTGTTGCAAGTGGCACGGGTCAGTCTGAATAGGGACCTGAAGCGTCGGGATGGCTCCGGCTTTGGCAGGCCGTGCTGTCTTTGGAGCGGAGCTGTTTCCCCGCAATCCTCCTGTAGCTCAGCTCCTGTCCTGTCCCTCGGCCGGAGGGAATTCCTCTACTCTCTTCGGTGCTCTTTCGTTTGATGATGCTGATCTCCGGTTGGGGTTTGCTGTTTGTTTTGCAGGTGCCTCGTTGTCCGCGTCTCGTGCTGCTCGACAGATGCCCCGGCCCGGGTTTGCAGCCGGTGGTGGAGCCGCCTGAGGGGAAGGGGCCAGCCCTGGGTCTGGTCGTTCGGTGCATTTTTTGGGGCGAATTAAAAAAACCGGTGTGTGTGTGTGGGGGGGTGGTGGTGTGATGATGTCATTTGGGGCAGCCGGATGTCAGCGGGGGAGCGACGGTGCGGCGGAGGAGCAGGTGAGTGGGGGTTAAGTGGGGTTCCCCCCACAAGAGGGTGGGTCACGGCCCCCAAACGCCTGAAAACTTGGTGCGGGGCAGGTGGTTGGGGTTTTGGGCGGTGGTGTTTAAAAAATGTTAAAAGCTGTATATGCGGGGGTGAGGCATTGGAGTAGAGAACAATCTCTCATTTTTCTGTGTGTTGAAAAATAATATTCCCTTACGTATATAAAAGGAGTTCCAAATACCAACCCGTATCTCTAAGGATTCTGTATTATTTAATGGGAGTTTAGACGACGGAAAGATTTTTTAAAAGATTTATTTATAAAGAGAGATTGAAGCGTCAAAGCGGATGTCTGGACAGGTCGCTAGTCCAATTGGATGTTGTCTATCTATCGTGCGTGTTAATCTGTAAGTCTAAACAGATGTGACTCTTAGCAGAGGTTCTGTCGAAGTGTATCAAGAGCATCCGTTTTCCCTAAGTCTTACCCACGGGTCGGTCAGTGCGGAGGCGTAAACGCCTGTGCTGTAGATGGTTCCAGACTGCAAAGAGAGCCTATCGCTAGAAGGGATTTCCAAACTGGCCCTCCCCTCTGCTCTCTCTTGCCGGCGTCCAAGCGCTTTCAAAAGCGCTTTAAGCAGGAGTGTTGATTCCCAGGAGGATAGGGAAGCTCTACAGAGAGACTTAGGTAGATTGGATCGTTGGGCCAACGTCAGTGGTATGAGTTTCAACAAGGGCAAGTGCCAGGTTCTGCGCGTGGGCCACAATAACCCCGAGCAGCGCTACAGGCTTGGGGAAATGTGGCTGGAAAACCACCTGGAAGAAAGAGACCTGGGGGTTCTAATGGACAAGCGGCTGAACGTGAGCCGGCAGTGTGCCCAGGTGGCCACGAAAGCCAACGGCATCCTGGCTTGTATTAGAAACAGCGTGAGCAGCAGAAGTAGGGAGGCGATTGTGCCCCCTGTACTCGGCACTGGTGAGGCCACACCTGGAGTATTGCGTCCGGTTTTGGGCACCTCAATCCAAGAGAGATGTCGAGGTGCTGGAGCGAGTGCAGAGGAGGGCAACGAAGCTGGTGAAGGGCCTGGAAAACAAATCCTATGAAGAGCGGTTGAAGGAGCTGGGACTGTTTAGTATGAGGAAGAGGGGGCTGAGGGGAGACCTCGTCACTCTCTAAAACTACTTGAAAGGACACTGTAGAGAGGTCGGTGCTGGTCTCTTGGCACGGGTAGGTAATGACAGAACGAGAGGGAACGGCTTCAAGCTCCAACAGGGTAGGTTTAGACTGGACGTTAGGAAAGAATGTTTCACAGAGGGAGTGGTCGGGCATTGGAACAGGCTACCCAGGGAGGTGGTCGAGTCACCATCCCTGGATGTGTTTAAGAACCGTCGAGATGTGGTGTTGGGGGATATGGTGTAGGGGAGAACTTTGTAGAGTAGGGTAGATGGTTGGACTCGATGATCCCAAGGGTCTCTTGCAACCTAGACGATTCTATGATTCTATGAAAAGCAGCCCCTTCCCCCGTTTCCCCTCCCGCCCTGGGGAGCTGGATCGGTGCAGCGGGACAGGAGGAAAAAAACCCAGCCCCGTTTTCCTGCAGGGACGCAAAGCTCCCCGATGTCTCTGTGGTGGATAAGGCGGCACCCCCGCCTGCCTTCCTGGACGCCGGCGGACTGGCTGCTGTCGCCCCCACGGCCCCCGGGGCCACGCGCAGAGCGCCGCGGCGTCCCTGGGGCTGGTTGCGGGGCGAACACCGGAGGTTTTTGGCGCCGAGGCGACGGCTGCGGCTGCCCGGACTGCGAGCGGGGACAGGGCAGAGAGCGGGAAGGCCTGCCCGCCGGTAAGTGGTCACGGTCCCTGGGTGGAGGGAAGCGGGCTGAGAGCGGTCACCGCTCATGGCCCCGGTGAGGTCTCAGAGGGGGACAAGGAAGGGGGCGTGGGCGCTGTCCGGCTGCCCGGTGCTTTCCGGCCGCTGCGGACCGGTCCGCAGCGATTTCTGGGCTGGCCGCCGTTTTCCCCCGGCCCCCTCCGGTTCCGGAGCGGCTCGGCCCGCCCATACCGCGCGCCCATTGGTCGCGGTGCCGTAAGCGGCGCCCGTCCTCTAGGAGCCCCCGTCCCATTGGTCGATCGCGCCGTCAATCTCCAGCGCCTCCCAGTCCGGCCAATCGGAGCGCGGCAGGCGATCCGACCAATCGGAGCGGGGCGGTCGCGTTGTGATTGGCTCGTCCTCCTGTCAATCCGCCCGGGGGCGGTTGCCATGGTGAGGAAGCCCCGCCCGGTCGCGCATGCGCAGTAGTAAGGACGGCGCCGCCCTCACTACTGCGCATGCGCCACAGGGCGGGGCGTCCTCACCATGGCAACCGCCCCCTGGCGGATTGACAGGAGGACGAGCCAATCACAGCGCGACCGCCGCGCTCCGATTGGTCGGATCGCCTGCCGCGCTCCGATTGGCCGGGGTGGGAGGCGCTGAAGATTGACGGCGCGACCGACCAATGGGACGGGCTCCCCGAGGACGGAAGCCGCTTCCGGCGCCGTGACCAATGGGCGCGCCGCATGGGCGGGCCGAGCCGCTCCGGAAGCGGAGGGGGCCGGGGGAAAATGGCGGCGCGCGCAGAAGCGGCTGCGGCGCGGCGCGGACCGGACCGCACCGCACCGCACCGGACCGGCGCGGGCGGAAAGCACCGGGCAGCCGGACAGCGTCGCGGTGCCGCTGGGCAGCGTCGCGGTGCCGCTGGACAGCGTCGCGAGGCAGCTGGACAGCGTCGAGGCCAGTGGGGGGGCGCGGGGAAGGCGGCCGGGGTCCCGAGGCGGCTCCGAGGGGAGACGGCGTTGCGGGGGGGCGGGCTGAGGCGTCTGGGGAGGTGCTCGCGGCTCCCGGGGCTGGCAAACGGGCTCGCGTGGCTGGTGTTGGGGCTTCAGCCGGAGAGGGAGTCGTGTGGCTTTGGGCTGAGGGGCGGGGGTGGAGTCCGGCGTTTTGGGGACTCGAGCAGAGGCTCAGCGGCTGGGTTTTGGGGCTCGGAAGGGGGCAGTAAGCGATGCGGTTCGGGGGCGGAGAGCAGAAGCCGTTTTGGCTGGTTCTGCAGGGGGGGGTGGGCAGGAGGGCGTTGGGGGCTGCGGGGGAAAGCAGGGGCTGGGCGGGCTGCGGGGTGCTCAAACAGCAGGTGAGGTTTTCAAATCTGCAACTTGTAACTGTTGCAGCTTTGTTCTGGCTTCCTCCATTTTTGCAAAAGCTTCTGTTGCTAGACAGAGCATTCCTCTGTGTATCAGCTACTTGAGCTAGTTTATTTCAATGCGTCTGATCAGGTTTGTCTGTTCAGCAAAGTGGCATTTAAAGGTGACGTTTCACCGGATGCCAGCGGCTGTGCCTTATTTCCAGTATAAAGATGTATTCCCCAAATATCAGAGTGGGATATAACAACTGCAGCTGGTCAAAAGTAACACTGAAATGCAAAATTTAGAATTTCTTTTTTCCCATTGGCTCCTCCTCAGTATGAACACAAAGTTAATTTCTATTCTTAATTCCTATTTATGCTACATATATGAAGGATGAACGCGAGGAAAGGAGACCATAAAATACTGGCCTATTGCTATTTGTATGCTGTGCTTTGAACAGAAGAGACAAAACTGTCCTTTTTGTGAAATAATACTGGCTGTATCAGTGCCGTCCTCGTGTTTTTATTCAAAAATGTGAGATTTGTTGCCCCGAATGGTGAGAGTAGTTTTTGTTAATGGAAGTCGCAAGAGGTTCTGCCACCTTAAAAACCATAGAATCATAGAATGGTTAGAATTGGAAGGGACCTTCAAGACCATCGTGTTGCAGCCCCCCTGCCTTGGGCAGGGACGCCTCCACTAGAGCGGGTTGCTCAAAGCCCCGTCCAGCCTGGCCTTAAACACTTCCAGGGATGGGGCATCCACAGCTTCCCCGGGCAACCTGTTCCAGTGCCTCACCACCCTCACGGTAAAGAATTTCCTCCTAACATCTAGTCTGAATCTCCCCTCTTCCGATTTAAAACCGTTACCCCTTGTCCTGTCGCTACCTTTCCCGACAGAGAGTCCCTCTCCGGCTCTCCCGTAGGCTCCCTTCAGATATTGGAAGGCTGCTCTGAGGTCTCCCCGGAGCCTTCTCTTCTCCAGGCTGAACAACCCCAGCTCTCTCAGTCTCTCTTCACAGGGGAGGTGCTCCGTCCCTCCGATGGTTTTCGTGGCCCTCCGCTGGGCCCCTTCCAACAGGTCCACGTCCTTCCCGTGTCGAGGACTCCAAAGCTGGACACCGTACTCCAGGTGGGGTCTCGCGTGCGCAGAGTAGAGGGGGGTAGAATCGCCTCCCGTGACCCGCTGGCCACGCTTCTCTTGATGCAGCCCAGGGTGGGGTTGGCTTTCTGGGCTGCCAGCGCGCGTTGCCGGCTCGTACTGACGTGTAATAATGCTACTGATGTACCGTTAGCAGCCTCGTGTTAAAAGAAGCAAGAAGCTGTAATATCCTTAATTTAGACAGTTTTTACGTGAAATGGTGCATCCTCACTGTTTTGTCACTTTCAGGAGCGAGCAATTGACCGAGAGCACGAGAGAGACCTTTTCCAGCAAGAGATAGGGAAGCCGGAACAACAGCTTAAGGTTCCACAAAGGATTCGGCCTGTCAGCGAGCATCAAACCGGAGAGGTAACGCGCGCTATTGCTTGTACTCAAGGGATCTAAATGGTACGCTGACAGCCGTTCAGATACCCTAGGGAAGCTGTTTTATGGTGTCCCTAACCTGCATCCGTTCGCAAGGCAGGAAAGGAAATCCCCCGAGATGAAAGGCTACGGTGTCGGGGGAACGTGGGGAAAGTGTGTTCTGGGTGTTTTTTGAGTCGGTCGGTTGGATGTTTTTAGTAGCAGACACACAGAAGCCTCGTAACTTTCAAAAAGACTCCCTCGCGTAACTTAATTTAGAAAATGGGGTTTTCAAAAGCCCGTGGAAACATTCAGGACTCCTGTAGCGATTCCCCCTGCTCTTGCGTCCTTTTGTGACATCCTGTTGGTAGCACGGGTACGGGCACCGCAGGAACGCAGTGACCAAGGGGTCACAGCCGAGACGTAGCGGCGCTCTCTGCGTGCGCCTCCCCGGGAGACGTCTGTCTCCCCTGAAACAATCTGGTGACCGCAGAAGGGCAGCTCGAGGAAGTCACAGCAACCTCTTAGGCCCAGCAAAAGCCAGAAAAGCGACAGCGGTGCAAACGCTGTGTATTGTGAAGCTTTTTGCCTGTTTTGTTTGGTGACCTTTGGGTCAATTAAACTGCATTTTATTTTTTGGTGGGTTTTCTCCTGTCTTGCTTTTAGAGCAAGGCTGATATTTTTGCGTGATTCTCTCGCCCGATTTTCAGTCTTCAGCTTCTTCTCGGGTGGCACTGCGATTTTCAAAGAAAAGCTCTTCCTTTCGGTTCAGTTCAGTTGCTGTCGTTCGGTTCTTAAATGGTAGCAACGTTTAGTATTCTATATTAGATAGTTTATGACCACAGACAGTAATGGGACATACATGGATAGACGTGAAATGTAAGTTGTCAAAATATTTATTGCCCTACAATTCTCGGAGGTAGGGGTGTGTTTCCTGGGGTTTCAAAATCTATTTCACTAAAAAGGTTTGTAACAAATCCTGCAAAGTGTTCAGCCCGTACCGGGCCATCTGGCTGTCGTCAGCCTGTGCGTACAAGGAGTGGTGGGCCATTAGCCGAATGTGTGTTAACCGACACGCGTGGAGCAATTCCGCATCCGTCTGCTTCTGTGGCAAAGCGGGTGCCCGCTCCTGTCCTACGGACACGTTCCACAGAGGGGGGAGGCACAATTAGTTTTCCTGAATCCGGGATGTTCGTTTTGAGTTCGTTTTGTGATGCGTCTCCTCATAATTTGAGGCATGGGCAGCGTGTGAATTCCTAGTTAAAATTCTCACAGTTAAAAAGGCAAAACTTCTCCCGAGAAAAAAAATTTCAAATTTGATTGCATAATGAAACGAGGCCTGTTTTTCTGCACAGAAACGATTTGTGCAAATCGTCCTGAATTACAAGCGTGTATACCCAGATGTGTACACTCCAAGTTGGCAGATAGGCTGCAGCAGAAATGTAAAGCATGCTTTAAGGTGAAAGATGGCTGTAACTGTGATGAAAACGTTAAGGTTCGTACTAGATGCTTTTAAAGTAGGATTTTTAACAGGCAGGCGCAGCGGCAATTTTAGAGCTGAGTGGTGCCGAATATTACCCATTTACAGACAGAATTCTCGGTACTGTCTTAGATTTACATCGAATTTCTATCAAATGAGCCACCTAGCCTTCCTATATAGTATATTTTGGTGCCCCGATATTACTTGGCGTATTTCATAAGTATACCTTTTATGGCCGTTTCTCGTGCTTTTCCGAGAGAGCTGCTTTACTTTTTCATAGTTGCACGGTTTTTGAATGCCTCTTCTGCCTTTCAGATCTTCTCTTTCTCCTACGCCTTAAATACTCGTACAAGAACAGGCAGAAAATGTTATGTGCAGCTGTAACGTGGTTTGGGTTTTTTTTTGGTAGGATGAAATGGAAATACTGGGACTGGCGATCCAGAAGTCTGAAGAAGCCACCGTAAAGGACCGTCCCAGTGACTACCGTCGAGTTAGGATTATTAAAAGCACCAAAGCGACACGCTCGTAGAGATGGGGACTACCTCTGGACACGTGTTAATCCCGGTCAGGTGTCCTCGGGATACAGATGGTCTGCGCTTCCTGCTCTGACAAGACAGAAGCGATGAGCTTCAGGATGAGCTCCTGAAGACAAGAAAGAGGCCAGGTGCCGGGGTTCTTGTCTCTTTCTTTGTTTGTTTGTTTGTTTGTTTTGGGCGGGGGGTGGCGGGCGGGCGGGCGTGTGGCTTCCAAAACAGGGTGCGCGGTTGACTGCAGGTGGCAGCCTGCAGAGCTCTTTTGCTGCCTGACCTCGCCTTTTCTTTGTCACTCCTCTTTCATGGCATCTGCGCTGAAAGCCGGGGCGGTCAACGAAGAGACGTGGACAAAACGGGACGAACCGGCGCCGCTTCTGCCTGTTTTCCAGGCTTTGCCACGAACCAAGGAGCATCATCAGCCTCGTCACTGGTGGCGGCGAGTCCTGAGGTGGCTTAGGTGAGTCGAGCCTTCCAGGAACGTCCGTTGTCCGTAGCCTACGGCGTGTCATTTGGACGTCAGTCGGAAGGAGGTTTCCCTTTCTGAAAGGGCACCGGTTTCTCGTGCCAAGCGGTTGCCTCTCCTGAAGTTCCCACGAGAGGGGATCCTCGGAGACGATGCGCTGGGCAGCAGAAGTCATCAGCGAGGAGACGTCGCGCGCTCTATTAAATAGGGACAAAAAGAAAGACGATGTCCTTCCAAAGGCCCGAGCGCGGCACCTCTTCCGACGGCCGATGGCATGGCCGGCCTTTGGGCTCTGGGTCCCCCGTAACAGCGGGGACACGGCCAAACCCTGTTCCTCTGCGTGTTCGGCACAGCCAAAAGCCTTGGCCGGTCCGCCGGTCGTTTTCGGTAGCCTGGTGGACTGCGGCACCGGGGATTGGATTTCCCCCCGCCAAAAGTACAGCCGTTTGGGGAATCTCTTACCTTCCTGGTTTTTTCTATCGTAAAGGAGACTTTAAAAAAAGGGTTAAAGTCGTATAACGTGCAAACTGACTTGCAGGCTTTAAACGGCAACCGTCCACCGGCTGTAGCCTACAGCGTCTTAGGCGTCCCTAAGCGGCGAGGTATTTGTTCCAAATCTTTGAAAAGAGAGGCGACTGAAGGTAACGGGTTGGGTTTTTGGTTGGGTTTTTTTTCTAGTTTTTTTGTTTTTTGTTTTTCCCCCCCCTTTTCTTTAGGCGGAGCGCTCTGAAGAACCTGATTTCTGCCTGGCTTTCAGCGTCGCGTTTCCCCGGCAGTGCGGTAGCATCTCTCTCGGGCAGTGCCGCCGGCCAGATGTCCCTCCTCCTTGGGTAGGAGAGAAAGCAGCCCCCGGTCAAATGACAACTGCGCGTTCTGGAGACGGAGAGCGCAACGGTGGGGGTTCGGAGCTGTGCCAGTTGAATTAGCGCCGAAGAAAAAGTCCGAGGCTTTTCTAGCGTGAGTATTTTTCTTGGCCGTATCTAAACGCGCGCAGAGCTTTCCAGCGGCAGGGAAAGGGAAGGGAGGAGGCGCTTCCCCCCAGCGGGCGGAGGGTTTGTTACGCTGTTAGGCTGAGAAGGTGTTGCAAGTGGCACGGGTCAGTCTGAATAGGGACCTGAAGCGTCGGGATGGCTCCGGCTTTGGCAGGCCGTGCCGCCTTTGGAGCGGAGCTGTTTCCCCGCAATCCTCCTGTAGCTCAGCTCCTGTCCTGTCCCTCGGCCGGAGGGAATTCCTCTACTCTCTTCGGTGCTCTTTCGTTTGATGATGCTGATCTCCGGTTGGGGTTTGCTGTTTGTTTTGCAGGTGCCTCGTTGTCCGCGTCTCGTGCTGCTCGACAGATGCCCCGGCCCGGGTTTGCAGCCGGTGGTGGAGCCGCCTGAGGGGAAGGGGCCAGCCCTGGGTCTGGTCGTTCGGTGCATTTTTTGGGGCGAATTAAAAAAACCGGTGTGTGTGTGTGGGGGGGTGGTGGTGTGATGATGTCATTTGGGGCAGCCGGATGTCAGCGGGGGAGCGACGGTGCGGCGGAGGAGCAGGTGAGTGGGGGTTAAGTGGGGTTCCCCCCACAAGAGGGTGGGTCACGGCCCCCAAACGCCTGAAAACTTGGTGCGGGGCAGGTGGTTGGGGTTTTGGGCGGTGGTGTTTAAAAAATGTTAAAAGCTGTATATGCGGGGGTGAGGCATTGGAGTAGAGAACAATCTCTCATTTTTCTGTGTGTTGAAAAATAATATTCCCTTACGTATATAAAAGGAGTTCCAAATACCAACCCGTATCTCTAAGGATTCTGTATTATTTAATGGGAGTTTAGACGACGGAAAGATTTTTTAAAAGATTTATTTATAAAGAGAGATTGAAGCGTCAAAGCGGATGTCTGGACAGGTCGCTAGTCCAATTGGATGTTGTCTATCTATCGTGCGTGTTAATCTGTAAGTCTAAACAGATGTGACTCTTAGCAGAGGTTCTGTCGAAGTGTATCAAGAGCATCCGTTTTCCCTAAGTCTTACCCACGGGTCGGTCAGTGCGGAGGCGTAAACGCCTGTGCTGTAGATGGTTCCAGACTGCAAAGAGAGCCTATCGCTAGAAGGGATTTCCAAACTGGCCCTCCCCTCTGCTCTCTCTTGCCGGCGTCCAAGCGCTTTCAAAAGCGCTTTAAGCAGGAGTGTTGATTCCCAGGAGGATAGGGAAGCTCTACAGAGAGACTTAGGTAGATTGGATCGTTGGGCCAACGTCAGTGGTATGAGTTTCAACAAGGGCAAGTGCCAGGTTCTGCGCGTGGGCCACAATAACCCCGAGCAGCGCTACAGGCTTGGGGAAATGTGGCTGGAAAACCACCTGGAAGAAAGAGACCTGGGGGTTCTAATGGACAAGCGGCTGAACGTGAGCCGGCAGTGTGCCCAGGTGGCCACGAAAGCCAACGGCATCCTGGCTTGTATTAGAAACAGCGTGAGCAGCAGAAGTAGGGAGGCGATTGTGCCCCCTGTACTCGGCACTGGTGAGGCCACACCTGGAGTATTGCGTCCGGTTTTGGGCACCTCAATCCAAGAGAGATGTCGAGGTGCTGGAGCGAGTGCAGAGGAGGGCAACGAAGCTGGTGAAGGGCCTGGAAAACAAATCCTATGAAGAGCGGTTGAAGGAGCTGGGACTGTTTAGTATGAGGAAGAGGGGGCTGAGGGGAGACCTCGTCACTCTCTAAAACTACTTGAAAGGACACTGTAGAGAGGTCGGTGCTGGTCTCTTGGCACGGGTAGGTAATGACAGAACGAGAGGGAACGGCTTCAAGCTCCAACAGGGTAGGTTTAGACTGGACGTTAGGAAAGAATGTTTCACAGAGGGAGTGGTCGGGCATTGGAACAGGCTACCCAGGGAGGTGGTCGAGTCACCATCCCTGGATGTGTTTAAGAACCGTCGAGATGTGGTGTTGGGGGATATGGTGTAGGGGAGAACTTTGTAGAGTAGGGTAGATGGTTGGACTCGATGATCCCAAGGGTCTCTTGCAACCTAGACGATTCTATGATTCTATGAAAAGCAGCCCCTTCCCCCGTTTCCCCTCCCGCCCTGGGGAGCTGGATCGGTGCAGCGGGACAGGAGGAAAAAAACCCAGCCCCGTTTTCCTGCAGGGACGCAAAGCTCCCCGATGTCTCTGTGGTGGATAAGGCGGCACCCCCGCCTGCCTTCCTGGACGCCGGCGGACTGGCTGCTGTCGCCCCCACGGCCCCCGGGGCCACGCGCAGAGCGCCGCGGCGTCCCTGGGGCTGGTTGCGGGGCGAACACCGGAGGTTTTTGGCGCCGAGGCGACGGCTGCGGCTGCCCGGACTGCGAGCGGGGACAGGGCAGAGAGCGGGAAGGCCTGCCCGCCGGTAAGTGGTCACGGTCCCTGGGTGGAGGGAAGCGGGCTGAGAGCGGTCACCGCTCATGGCCCCGGTGAGGTCTCAGAGGGGGACAAGGAAGGGGGCGTGGGCGCTGTCCGGCTGCCCGGTGCTTTCCGCCCGCTGCGGACCGGTCCGCAGCGATTTCTGGGCTGGCCGCCGTTTTCCCCCGGCCCCCTCCGGTTCCGGAGCGGCTCGGCCCGCCCATACCGCGCGCCCATTGGTCGCGGTGCCGTAAGCGGCGCCCGTCCTCTAGGAGCCCCCGTCCCATTGGTCGATCGCGCCGTCAATCTCCAGCGCCTCCCAGTCCGGCCAATCGGAGCGCGGCAGGCGATCCGACCAATCGGAGCGGGGCGGTCGCGTTGTGATTGGCTCGTCCTCCTGTCAATCCGCCCGGGGGCGGTTGCCATGGTGAGGAAGCCCCGCCCGGTCGCGCATGCGCAGTAGTAAGGACGGCGCCGCCCTCACTACTGCGCATGCGCCACAGGGCGGGGCGTCCTCACCATGGCAACCGCCCCCTGGCGGATTGACAGGAGGACGAGCCAATCACAGCGCGACCGCCGCGCTCCGATTGGTCGGATCGCCTGCCGCGCTCCGATTGGCCGGGGTGGGAGGCGCTGAAGATTGACGGCGCGACCGACCAATGGGACGGGCTCCCCGAGGACGGAAGCCGCTTCCGGCGCCGTGACCAATGGGCGCGCCGCATGGGCGGGCCGAGCCGCTCCGGAAGCGGAGGGGGCCGGGGGAAAATGGCGGCGCGCGCAGAAGCGGCTGCGGCGCGGCGCGGACCGCACCGCACCGCACCGCACCGCACCGGACCGGCGCGGGCGGAAAGCACCGGGCAGCCGGACAGCGTCGCGGTGCCGCTGGACAGCGTCGCGAGGCAGCTGGACAGCGTCGCGAGGCAGCTGGACAGCGTCGCGAGGCAGCTGGACAGCGTCGAGGCCAGTGGGGGGGCGCGGGGAAGGCGGCCGGGGTCCCGAGGCGGCTCCGAGGGGAGACGGCGTTGCGGGGGGGCGGGCTGAGGCGTCTGGGGAGGTGCTCGCGGCTCCCGGGGCTGGCAAACGGGCTCGCGTGGCTGGTGTTGGGGCTTCAGCCGGAGAGGGAGTCGTGTGGCTTTGGGCTGAGGGGCGGGGGTGGAGTCCGGCGTTTTGGGGACTCGAGCAGAGGCTCAGCGGCTGGGTTTTGGGGCTCGGAAGGGGGCAGTAAGCGATGCGGTTCGGGGGCGGAGAGCAGAAGCCGTTTTGGCTGGTTCTGCAGGGGGGGGTGGGCAGGAGGGCGTTGGGGGCTGCGGGGGAAAGCAGGGGCTGGGCGGGCTGCGGGGTGCTCAAACAGCAGGTGAGGTTTTCAAATCTGCAACTTGTAACTGTTGCAGCTTTGTTCTGGCTTCCTCCATTTTTGCAAAAGCTTCTGTTGCTAGACAGAGCATTCCTCTGTGTATCAGCTACTTGAGCTAGTTTATTTCAATGCGTCTGATCAGGTTTGTCTGTTCAGCAAAGTGGCATTTAAAGGTGACGTTTCACCGGATGCCAGCGGCTGTGCCTTATTTCCAGTATAAAGATGTATTCCCCAAATATCAGAGTGGGATATAACAACTGCAGCTGGTCAAAAGTAACACTGAAATGCAAAATTTAGAATTTCTTTTTTCCCATTGGCTCCTCCTCAGTATGAACACAAAGTTAATTTCTATTCTTAATTCCTATTTATGCTACATATATGAAGGATGAACGCGAGGAAAGGAGACCATAAAATACTGGCCTATTGCTATTTGTATGCTGTGCTTTGAACAGAAGAGACAAAACTGTCCTTTTTGTGAAATAATACTGGCTGTATCAGTGCCGTCCTCGTGTTTTTATTCAAAAATGTGAGATTTGTTGCCCCGAATGGTGAGAGTAGTTTTTGTTAATGGAAGTCGCAAGAGGTTCTGCCACCTTAAAAACCATAGAATCATAGAATGGTTAGAATTGGAAGGGACCTTCAAGACCATCGTGTTGCAGCCCCCCTGCCTTGGGCAGGGACGCCTCCACTAGAGCGGGTTGCTCAAAGCCCCGTCCAGCCTGGCCTTAAACACTTCCAGGGATGGGGCATCCACAGCTTCCCCGGGCAACCTGTTCCAGTGCCTCACCACCCTCACGGTAAAGAATTTCCTCCTAACATCTAGTCTGAATCTCCCCTCTTCCGATTTAAAACCGTTACCCCTTGTCCTGTCGCTACCTTTCCCGACAGAGAGTCCCTCTCCGGCTCTCCCGTAGGCTCCCTTCAGATATTGGAAGGCTGCTCTGAGGTCTCCCCGGAGCCTTCTCTTCTCCAGGCTGAACAACCCCAGCTCTCTCAGTCTCTCTTCACAGGGGAGGTGCTCCGTCCCTCCGATGGTTTTCGTGGCCCTCCGCTGGGCCCCTTCCAACAGGTCCACGTCCTTCCCGTGTCGAGGACTCCAAAGCTGGACACCGTACTCCAGGTGGGGTCTCGCGTGCGCAGAGTAGAGGGGGGTAGAATCGCCTCCCGTGACCCGCTGGCCACGCTTCTCTTGATGCAGCCCAGGGTGGGGTTGGCTTTCTGGGCTGCCAGCGCGCGTTGCCGGCTCGTACTGACGTGTAATAATGCTACTGATGTACCGTTAGCAGCCTCGTGTTAAAAGAAGCAAGAAGCTGTAATATCCTTAATTTAGACAGTTTTTACGTGAAATGGTGCATCCTCACTGTTTTGTCACTTTCAGGAGCGAGCAATTGACCGAGAGCACGAGAGAGACCTTTTCCAGCAAGAGATAGGGAAGCCGGAACAACAGCTTAAGGTTCCACAAAGGATTCGGCCTGTCAGCGAGCATCAAACCGGAGAGGTAACGCGCGCTATTGCTTGTACTCAAGGGATCTAAATGGTACGCTGACAGCCGTTCGGATACCCTAGGGAAGCTGTTTTATGGTGTCCCTAACCTGCATCCGTTCGCAAGGCAGGAAAGGAAATCCCCCGAGATGAAAGGCTACGGTGTCGGGGGAACGTGGGGAAAGTGTGTTCTGGGTGTTTTTTGAGTCGGTCGGTTGGATGTTTTTAGTAGCAGACACACAGAAGCCTCGTAACTTTCAAAAAGACTCCCTCGCGTAACTTAATTTAGAAAATGGGGTTTTCAAAAGCCCGTGGAAACATTCAGGACTCCTGTAGCGATTCCCCCTGCTCTTGCGTCCTTTTGTGACATCCTGTTGGTAGCACGGGTACGGGCACCGCAGGAACGCAGTGACCAAGGGGTCACAGCCGAGACGTAGCGGCGCTCTCTGCGTGCGCCTCCCCGGGAGACGTCTGTCTCCCCTGAAACAATCTGGTGACCGCAGAAGGGCAGCTCGAGGAAGTCACAGCAACCTCTTAGGCCCAGCAAAAGCCAGAAAAGCGACAGCGGTGCAAACGCTGTGTATTGTGAAGCTTTTTGCCTGTTTTGTTTGGTGACCTTTGGGTCAATTAAACTGCATTTTATTTTTTGGTGGGTTTTCTCCTGTCTTGCTTTTAGAGCAAGGCTGATATTTTTGCGTGATTCTCTCGCCCGATTTTCAGTCTTCAGCTTCTTCTCGGGTGGCACTGCGATTTTCAAAGAAAAGCTCTTCCTTTCGGTTCAGTTCAGTTGCTGTCGTTCGGTTCTTAAATGGTAGCAACGTTTAGTATTCTATATTAGATAGTTTATGACCACAGACAGTAATGGGACATACATGGATAGACGTGAAATGTAAGTTGTCAAAATATTTATTGCCCTACAATTCTCGGAGGTAGGGGTGTGTTTCCTGGGGTTTCAAAATCTATTTCACTAAAAAGGTTTGTAACAAATCCTGCAAAGTGTTCAGCCCGTACCGGGCCATCTGGCTGTCGTCAGCCTGTGCGTACAAGGAGTGGTGGGCCATTAGCCGAATGTGTGTTAACCGACACGCGTGGAGCAATTCCGCATCCGTCTGCTTCTGTGGCAAAGCGGGTGCCCGCTCCTGTCCTACGGACACGTTCCACAGAGGGGGGAGGCACAATTAGTTTTCCTGAATCCGGGATGTTCGTTTTGAGTTCGTTTTGTGATGCGTCTCCTCATAATTTGAGGCATGGGCAGCGTGTGAATTCCTAGTTAAAATTCTCACAGTTAAAAAGGCAAAACTTCTCCCGAGAAAAAAAATTTCAAATTTGATTGCATAATGAAACGAGGCCTGTTTTTCTGCACAGAAACGATTTGTGCAAATCGTCCTGAATTACAAGCGTGTATACCCAGATGTGTACACTCCAAGTTGGCAGATAGGCTGCAGCAGAAATGTAAAGCATGCTTTAAGGTGAAAGATGGCTGTAACTGTGATGAAAACTTTAAGGTTCGTACTAGATGCTTTTAAAGTAGGATTTTTAACAGGCAGGCGCAGCGGCAATTTTAGAGCTGAGTGGTGCCGAATATTACCCATTTACAGACAGAATTCTCGGTACTGTCTTAGATTTACATCGAATTTCTATCAAATGAGCCACCTAGCCTTCCTATATAGTATATTTTGGTGCCCCGATATTACTTGGCGTATTTCATAAGTATACCTTTTATGGCCGTTTCTCGTGCTTTTCCGAGAGAGCTGCTTTACTTTTTCATAGTTGCACGGTTTTTGAATGCCTCTTCTGCCTTTCAGATCTTCTCTTTCTCCTACGCCTTAAATACTCGTACAAGAACAGGCAGAAAATGTTATGTGCAGCTGTAACGTGGTTTGGGTTTTTTTTTGGTAGGATGAAATGGAAATACTGGGACTGGCGATCCAGAAGTCTGAAGAAGCCACCGTAAAGGACCGTCCCAGTGACTACCGTCGAGTTAGGATTATTAAAAGCACCAAAGCGACACGCTCGTAGAGATGGGGACTACCTCTGGACACGTGTTAATCCCGGTCAGGTGTCCTCGGGATACAGATGGTCTGCGCTTCCTGCTCTGACAAGACAGAAGCGATGAGCTTCAGGATGAGCTCCTGAAGACAAGAAAGAGGCCAGGTGCCGGGGTTCTTGTCTCTTTCTTTGTTTGTTTGTTTGTTTGTTTTGGGCGGGGGGTGGCGGGCGGGCGGGCGTGTGGCTTCCAAAACAGGGTGCGCGGTTGACTGCAGGTGGCAGCCTGCAGAGCTCTTTTGCTGCCTGACCTCGCCTTTTCTTTGTCACTCCTCTTTCATGGCATCTGCGCTGAAAGCCGGGGCGGTCAACGAAGAGACGTGGACAAAACGGGACGAACCGGCGCCGCTTCTGCCTGTTTTCCAGGCTTTGCCACGAACCAAGGAGCATCATCAGCCTCGTCACTGGTGGCGGCGAGTCCTGAGGTGGCTTAGGTGAGTCGAGCCTTCCAGGAACGTCCGTTGTCCGTAGCCTACGGCGTGTCATTTGGACGTCAGTCGGAAGGAGGTTTCCCTTTCTGAAAGGGCACCGGTTTCTCGTGCCAAGCGGTTGCCTCTCCTGAAGTTCCCACGAGAGGGGATCCTCGGAGACGATGCGCTGGGCAGCAGAAGTCATCAGCGAGGAGACGTCGCGCGCTCTATTAAATAGGGACAAAAAGAAAGACGATGTCCTTCCAAAGGCCCGAGCGCGGCACCTCTTCCGACGGCCGATGGCATGGCCGGCCTTTGGGCTCTGGGTCCCCCGTAACAGCGGGGACACGGCCAAACCCTGTTCCTCTGCGTGTTCGGCACAGCCAAAAGCCTTGGCCGGTCCGCCGGTCGTTTTCGGTAGCCTGGTGGACTGCGGCACCGGGGATTGGATTTCCCCCCGCCAAAAGTACAGCCGTTTGGGGAATCTCTTACCTTCCTGGTTTTTTCTATCGTAAAGGAGACTTTAAAAAAAGGGTTAAAGTCGTATAACGTGCAAACTGACTTGCAGGCTTTAAACGGCAACCGTCCACCGGCTGTAGCCTACAGCGTCTTAGGCGTCCCTAAGCGGCGAGGTATTTGTTCCAAATCTTTGAAAAGAGAGGCGACTGAAGGTAACGGGTTGGGTTTTTGGTTGGGTTTTTTTTCTAGTTTTTTTGTTTTTTGTTTTTCCCCCCCCTTTTCTTTAGGCGGAGCGCTCTGAAGAACCTGATTTCTGCCTGGCTTTCAGCGTCGCGTTTCCCCGGCAGTGCGGTAGCATCTCTCTCGGGCAGTGCCGCCGGCCAGATGTCCCTCCTCCTTGGGTAGGAGAGAAAGCAGCCCCCGGTCAAATGACAACTGCGCGTTCTGGAGACGGAGAGCGCAACGGTGGGGGTTCGGAGCTGTGCCAGTTGAATTAGCGCCGAAGAAAAAGTCCGAGGCTTTTCTAGCGTGAGTATTTTTCTTGGCCGTATCTAAACGCGCGCAGAGCTTTCCAGCGGCAGGGAAAGGGAAGGGAGGAGGCGCTTCCCCCCAGCGGGCGGAGGGTTTGTTACGCTGTTAGGCTGAGAAGGTGTTGCAAGTGGCACGGGTCAGTCTGAATAGGGACCTGAAGCGTCGGGATGGCTCCGGCTTTGGCAGGCCGTGCCGCCTTTGGAGCGGAGCTGTTTCCCCGCAATCCTCCTGTAGCTCAGCTCCTGTCCTGTCCCTCGGCCGGAGGGAATTCCTCTACTCTCTTCGGTGCTCTTTCGTTTGATGATGCTGATCTCCGGTTGGGGTTTGCTGTTTGTTTTGCAGGTGCCTCGTTGTCCGCGTCTCGTGCTGCTCGACAGATGCCCCGGCCCGGGTTTGCAGCCGGTGGTGGAGCCGCCTGAGGGGAAGGGGCCAGCCCTGGGTCTGGTCGTTCGGTGCATTTTTTGGGGCGAATTAAAAAAACCGGTGTGTGTGTGGGGGGGGGTGGTGGTGTGATGATGTCATTTGGGGCAGCCGGATGTCAGCGGGGGAGCGACGGTGCGGCGGAGGAGCAGGTGAGTGGGGGTTAAGTGGGGTTCCCCCCACAAGAGGGTGGGTCACGGCCCCCAAACGCCTGAAAACTTGGTGCGGGGCAGGTGGTTGGGGTTTTGGGCGGTGGTGTTTAAAAAATGTTAAAAGCTGTATATGCGGGGGTGAGGCATTGGAGTAGAGAACAATCTCTCATTTTTCTGTGTGTTGAAAAATAATATTCCCTTACGTATATAAAAGGAGTTCCAAATACCAACCCGTATCTCTAAGGATTCTGTATTATTTAATGGGAGTTTAGACGACGGAAAGATTTTTTAAAAGATTTATTTATAAAGAGAGATTGAAGCGTCAAAGCGGATGTCTGGACAGGTCGCTAGTCCAATTGGATGTTGTCTATCTATCGTGCGTGTTAATCTGTAAGTCTAAACAGATGTGACTCTTAGCAGAGGTTCTGTCGAAGTGTATCAAGAGCATCCGTTTTCCCTAAGTCTTACCCACGGGTCGGTCAGTGCGGAGGCGTAAACGCCTGTGCTGTAGATGGTTCCAGACTGCAAAGAGAGCCTATCGCTAGAAGGGATTTCCAAACTGGCCCTCCCCTCTGCTCTCTCTTGCCGGCGTCCAAGCGCTTTCAAAAGCGCTTTAAGCAGGAGTGTTGATTCCCAGGAGGATAGGGAAGCTCTACAGAGAGACTTAGGTAGATTGGATCGTTGGGCCAACGTCAGTGGTATGAGTTTCAACAAGGGCAAGTGCCAGGTTCTGCGCGTGGGCCACAATAACCCCGAGCAGCGCTACAGGCTTGGGGAAATGTGGCTGGAAAACCACCTGGAAGAAAGAGACCTGGGGGTTCTAATGGACAAGCGGCTGAACGTGAGCCGGCAGTGTGCCCAGGTGGCCACGAAAGCCAACGGCATCCTGGCTTGTATTAGAAACAGCGTGAGCAGCAGAAGTAGGGAGGCGATTGTGCCCCCTGTACTCGGCACTGGTGAGGCCACACCTGGAGTATTGCGTCCGGTTTTGGGCACCTCAATCCAAGAGAGATGTCGAGGTGCTGGAGCGAGTGCAGAGGAGGGCAACGAAGCTGGTGAAGGGCCTGGAAAACAAATCCTATGAAGAGCGGTTGAAGGAGCTGGGACTGTTTAGTATGAGGAAGAGGGGGCTGAGGGGAGACCTCGTCACTCTCTAAAACTACTTGAAAGGACACTGTAGAGAGGTCGGTGCTGGTCTCTTGGCACGGGTAGGTAATGACAGAACGAGAGGGAACGGCTTCAAGCTCCAACAGGGTAGGTTTAGACTGGACGTTAGGAAAGAATGTTTCACAGAGGGAGTGGTCGGGCATTGGAACAGGCTACCCAGGGAGGTGGTCGAGTCACCATCCCTGGATGTGTTTAAGAACCGTCGAGATGTGGTGTTGGGGGATATGGTGTAGGGGAGAACTTTGTAGAGTAGGGTAGATGGTTGGACTCGATGATCCCAAGGGTCTCTTGCAACCTAGACGATTCTATGATTCTATGAAAAGCAGCCCCTTCCCCCGTTTCCCCTCCCGCCCTGGGGAGCTGGATCGGTGCAGCGGGACAGGAGGAAAAAAACCCAGCCCCGTTTTCCTGCAGGGACGCAAAGCTCCCCGATGTCTCTGTGGTGGATAAGGCGGCACCCCCGCCTGCCTTCCTGGACGCCGGCGGACTGGCTGCTGTCGCCCCCACGGCCCCCGGGGCCACGCGCAGAGCGCCGCGGCGTCCCTGGGGCTGGTTGCGGGGCGAACACCGGAGGTTTTTGGCGCCGAGGCGACGGCTGCGGCTGCCCGGACTGCGAGCGGGGACAGGGCAGAGAGCGGGAAGGCCTGCCCGCCGGTAAGTGGTCACGGTCCCTGGGTGGAGGGAAGCGGGCTGAGAGCGGTCACCGCTCATGGCCCCGGTGAGGTCTCAGAGGGGGACAAGGAAGGGGGCGTGGGCGCTGTCCGGCTGCCCGGTGCTTTCCGCCCGCTGCGGACCGGTCCGCAGCGATTTCTGGGCTGGCCGCCGTTTTCCCCCGGCCCCCTCCGGTTCCGGAGCGGCTCGGCCCGCCCATACCGCGCGCCCATTGGTCGCGGTGCCGTAAGCGGCGCCCGTCCTCTAGGAGCCCCCGTCCCATTGGTCGATCGCGCCGTCAATCTCCAGCGCCTCCCAGTCCGGCCAATCGGAGCGCGGCAGGCGATCCGACCAATCGGAGCGGGGCGGTCGCGTTGTGATTGGCTCGTCCTCCTGTCAATCCGCCCGGGGGCGGTTGCCATGGTGAGGAAGCCCCGCCCGGTCGCGCATGCGCAGTAGTAAGGACGGCGCCGCCCTCACTACTGCGCATGCGCCACAGGGCGGGGCGTCCTCACCATGGCAACCGCCCCCTGGCGGATTGACAGGAGGACGAGCCAATCACAGCGCGACCGCCGCGCTCCGATTGGTCGGATCGCCTGCCGCGCTCCGATTGGCCGGGGTGGGAGGCGCTGAAGATTGACGGCGCGACCGACCAATGGGACGGGCTCCCCGAGGACGGAAGCCGCTTCCGGCGCCGTGACCAATGGGCGCGCCGCATGGGCGGGCCGAGCCGCTCCGGAAGCGGAGGGGGCCGGGGGAAAATGGCGGCGCGCGCAGAAGCGGCTGCGGCGCGGCGCGGACCGCACCGCACCGCACCGCACCGGACCGGCGCGGGCGGAAAGCACCGGGCAGCCGGACAGCGTCGCGGTGCCGCTGGACAGCGTCGCGAGGCAGCTGGACAGCGTCGCGAGGCAGCTGGACAGCGTCGCGAGGCAGCTGGACAGCGTCGAGGCCAGTGGGGGGGCGCGGGGAAGGCGGCCGGGGTCCCGAGGCGGCTCCGAGGGGAGACGGCGTTGCGGGGGGGCGGGCTGAGGCGTCTGGGGAGGTGCTCGCGGCTCCCGGGGCTGGCAAACGGGCTCGCGTGGCTGGTGTTGGGGCTTCAGCCGGAGAGGGAGTCGTGTGGCTTTGGGCTGAGGGGCGGGGGTGGAGTCCGGCGTTTTGGGGACTCGAGCAGAGGCTCAGCGGCTGGGTTTTGGGGCTCGGAAGGGGGCAGTAAGCGATGCGGTTCGGGGGCGGAGAGCAGAAGCCGTTTTGGCTGGTTCTGCAGGGGGGGGTGGGCAGGAGGGCGTTGGGGGCTGCGGGGGAAAGCAGGGGCTGGGCGGGCTGCGGGGTGCTCAAACAGCAGGTGAGGTTTTCAAATCTGCAACTTGTAACTGTTGCAGCTTTGTTCTGGCTTCCTCCATTTTTGCAAAAGCTTCTGTTGCTAGACAGAGCATTCCTCTGTGTATCAGCTACTTGAGCTAGTTTATTTCAATGCGTCTGATCAGGTTTGTCTGTTCAGCAAAGTGGCATTTAAAGGTGACGTTTCACCGGATGCCAGCGGCTGTGCCTTATTTCCAGTATAAAGATGTATTCCCCAAATATCAGAGTGGGATATAACAACTGCAGCTGGTCAAAAGTAACACTGAAATGCAAAATTTAGAATTTCTTTTTTCCCATTGGCTCCTCCTCAGTATGAACACAAAGTTAATTTCTATTCTTAATTCCTATTTATGCTACATATATGAAGGATGAACGCGAGGAAAGGAGACCATAAAATACTGGCCTATTGCTATTTGTATGCTGTGCTTTGAACAGAAGAGACAAAACTGTCCTTTTTGTGAAATAATACTGGCTGTATCAGTGCCGTCCTCGTGTTTTTATTCAAAAATGTGAGATTTGTTGCCCCGAATGGTGAGAGTAGTTTTTGTTAATGGAAGTCGCAAGAGGTTCTGCCACCTTAAAAACCATAGAATCATAGAATGGTTAGAATTGGAAGGGACCTTCAAGACCATCGTGTTGCAGCCCCCCTGCCTTGGGCAGGGACGCCTCCACTAGAGCGGGTTGCTCAAAGCCCCGTCCAGCCTGGCCTTAAACACTTCCAGGGATGGGGCATCCACAGCTTCCCCGGGCAACCTGTTCCAGTGCCTCACCACCCTCACGGTAAAGAATTTCCTCCTAACATCTAGTCTGAATCTCCCCTCTTCCGATTTAAAACCGTTACCCCTTGTCCTGTCGCTACCTTTCCCGACAGAGAGTCCCTCTCCGGCTCTCCCGTAGGCTCCCTTCAGATATTGGAAGGCTGCTCTGAGGTCTCCCCGGAGCCTTCTCTTCTCCAGGCTGAACAACCCCAGCTCTCTCAGTCTCTCTTCACAGGGGAGGTGCTCCGTCCCTCCGATGGTTTTCGTGGCCCTCCGCTGGGCCCCTTCCAACAGGTCCACGTCCTTCCCGTGTCGAGGACTCCAAAGCTGGACACCGTACTCCAGGTGGGGTCTCGCGTGCGCAGAGTAGAGGGGGGTAGAATCGCCTCCCGTGACCCGCTGGCCACGCTTCTCTTGATGCAGCCCAGGGTGGGGTTGGCTTTCTGGGCTGCCAGCGCGCGTTGCCGGCTCGTACTGACGTGTAATAATGCTACTGATGTACCGTTAGCAGCCTCGTGTTAAAAGAAGCAAGAAGCTGTAATATCCTTAATTTAGACAGTTTTTACGTGAAATGGTGCATCCTCACTGTTTTGTCACTTTCAGGAGCGAGCAATTGACCGAGAGCACGAGAGAGACCTTTTCCAGCAAGAGATAGGGAAGCCGGAACAACAGCTTAAGGTTCCACAAAGGATTCGGCCTGTCAGCGAGCATCAAACCGGAGAGGTAACGCGCGCTATTGCTTGTACTCAAGGGATCTAAATGGTACGCTGACAGCCGTTCGGATACCCTAGGGAAGCTGTTTTATGGTGTCCCTAACCTGCATCCGTTCGCAAGGCAGGAAAGGAAATCCCCCGAGATGAAAGGCTACGGTGTCGGGGGAACGTGGGGAAAGTGTGTTCTGGGTGTTTTTTGAGTCGGTCGGTTGGATGTTTTTAGTAGCAGACACACAGAAGCCTCGTAACTTTCAAAAAGACTCCCTCGCGTAACTTAATTTAGAAAATGGGGTTTTCAAAAGCCCGTGGAAACATTCAGGACTCCTGTAGCGATTCCCCCTGCTCTTGCGTCCTTTTGTGACATCCTGTTGGTAGCACGGGTACGGGCACCGCAGGAACGCAGTGACCAAGGGGTCACAGCCGAGACGTAGCGGCGCTCTCTGCGTGCGCCTCCCCGGGAGACGTCTGTCTCCCCTGAAACAATCTGGTGACCGCAGAAGGGCAGCTCGAGGAAGTCACAGCAACCTCTTAGGCCCAGCAAAAGCCAGAAAAGCGACAGCGGTGCAAACGCTGTGTATTGTGAAGCTTTTTGCCTGTTTTGTTTGGTGACCTTTGGGTCAATTAAACTGCATTTTATTTTTTGGTGGGTTTTCTCCTGTCTTGCTTTTAGAGCAAGGCTGATATTTTTGCGTGATTCTCTCGCCCGATTTTCAGTCTTCAGCTTCTTCTCGGGTGGCACTGCGATTTTCAAAGAAAAGCTCTTCCTTTCGGTTCAGTTCAGTTGCTGTCGTTCGGTTCTTAAATGGTAGCAACGTTTAGTATTCTATATTAGATAGTTTATGACCACAGACAGTAATGGGACATACATGGATAGACGTGAAATGTAAGTTGTCAAAATATTTATTGCCCTACAATTCTCGGAGGTAGGGGTGTGTTTCCTGGGGTTTCAAAATCTATTTCACTAAAAAGGTTTGTAACAAATCCTGCAAAGTGTTCAGCCCGTACCGGGCCATCTGGCTGTCGTCAGCCTGTGCGTACAAGGAGTGGTGGGCCATTAGCCGAATGTGTGTTAACCGACACGCGTGGAGCAATTCCGCATCCGTCTGCTTCTGTGGCAAAGCGGGTGCCCGCTCCTGTCCTACGGACACGTTCCACAGAGGGGGGAGGCACAATTAGTTTTCCTGAATCCGGGATGTTCGTTTTGAGTTCGTTTTGTGATGCGTCTCCTCATAATTTGAGGCATGGGCAGCGTGTGAATTCCTAGTTAAAATTCTCACAGTTAAAAAGGCAAAACTTCTCCCGAGAAAAAAAATTTCAAATTTGATTGCATAATGAAACGAGGCCTGTTTTTCTGCACAGAAACGATTTGTGCAAATCGTCCTGAATTACAAGCGTGTATACCCAGATGTGTACACTCCAAGTTGGCAGATAGGCTGCAGCAGAAATGTAAAGCATGCTTTAAGGTGAAAGATGGCTGTAACTGTGATGAAAACTTTAAGGTTCGTACTAGATGCTTTTAAAGTAGGATTTTTAACAGGCAGGCGCAGCGGCAATTTTAGAGCTGAGTGGTGCCGAATATTACCCATTTACAGACAGAATTCTCGGTACTGTCTTAGATTTACATCGAATTTCTATCAAATGAGCCACCTAGCCTTCCTATATAGTATATTTTGGTGCCCCGATATTACTTGGCGTATTTCATAAGTATACCTTTTATGGCCGTTTCTCGTGCTTTTCCGAGAGAGCTGCTTTACTTTTTCATAGTTGCACGGTTTTTGAATGCCTCTTCTGCCTTTCAGATCTTCTCTTTCTCCTACGCCTTAAATACTCGTACAAGAACAGGCAGAAAATGTTATGTGCAGCTGTAACGTGGTTTGGGTTTTTTTTTGGTAGGATGAAATGGAAATACTGGGACTGGCGATCCAGAAGTCTGAAGAAGCCACCGTAAAGGACCGTCCCAGTGACTACCGTCGAGTTAGGATTATTAAAAGCACCAAAGCGACACGCTCGTAGAGATGGGGACTACCTCTGGACACGTGTTAATCCCGGTCAGGTGTCCTCGGGATACAGATGGTCTGCGCTTCCTGCTCTGACAAGACAGAAGCGATGAGCTTCAGGATGAGCTCCTGAAGACAAGAAAGAGGCCAGGTGCCGGGGTTCTTGTCTCTTTGTTTGTTTGTTTGTTTGTTTGTTTGTTTGTTTGTTTTGGGCGGGGGGTGGCGGGCGGGCGGGCGTGTGGCTTCCAAAACAGGGTGCGCGGTTGACTGCAGGTGGCAGCCTGTAGAGCTCTTTTGCTGCCTGACCTCGCCTTTTCTTTGTCACTCCTCTTTCATGGCATCTGCGCTGAAAGCCGGGGCGGTCAACGAAGAGACGTGGACAAAACGGGACGAACCGGCGCCGCTTCTGCCTGTTTTCCAGGCTTTGCCACGAACCAAGGAGCATCATCAGCCTCGTCACTGGTGGCGGCGAGTCCTGAGGTGGCTTAGGTGAGTCGAGCCTTCCAGGAACGTCCGTTGTCCGTAGCCTACGGCGTGTCATTTGGACGTCAGTCGGAAGGAGGTTTCCCTTTCTGAAAGGGCACCGGTTTCTCGTGCCAAGCGGTTGCCTCTCCTGAAGTTCCCACGAGAGGGGATCCTCGGAGACGATGCGCTGGGCAGCAGAAGTCATCAGCGAGGAGACGTCGCGCGCTCTATTAAATAGGGACAAAAAGAAAGACGATGTCCTTCCAAAGGCCCGAGCGCGGCACCTCTTCCGACGGCCGATGGCATGGCCGGCCTTTGGGCTCTGGGTCCCCCGTAACAGCGGGGACACGGCCAAACCCTGTTCCTCTGCGTGTTCGGCACAGCCAAAAGCCTTGGCCGGTCCGCCGGTCGTTTTCGGTAGCCTGGTGGACTGCGGCACCGGGGATTGGATTTCCCCCCGCCAAAAGTACAGCCGTTTGGGGAATCTCTTACCTTCCTGTTTTTTTCTATCGTAAAGGAGACTTTAAAAAAAGGGTTAAAGTCGTATAACGTGCAAACTGACTTGCAGGCTTTAAACGGCAACCGTCCACCGGCTGTAGCCTACAGCGTCTTAGGCGTCCCTAAGCGGCGAGGTATTTGTTCCAAATCTTTGAAAAGAGAGGCGACTGAAGGTAACGGGTTGGGTTTTTGGTTGGGTTTTTTTTCTAGTTTTTTTGTTTTTTGTTTTTCCCCCCCCTTTTCTTTAGGCGGAGCGCTCTGAAGAACCTGATTTCTGCCTGGCTTTCAGCGTCGCGTTTCCCCGGCAGTGCGGTAGCATCTCTCTCGGGCAGTGCTGCCGGCCAGATGTCCCTCCTCCTTGGGTAGGAGAGAAAGCAGCCCCCGGTCAAATGACAACTGCGCGTTCTGGAGACGGAGAGCGCAACGGTGGGGGTTCGGAGCTGTGCCAGTTGAATTAGCGCCGAAGAAAAAGTCCGAGGCTTTTCTAGCGTGAGTATTTTTCTTGGCCGTATCTAAACGCGCGCAGAGCTTTCCAGCGGCAGGGAAAGGGAAGGGAGGAGGCGCTTCCCCCCAGCGGGCGGAGGGTTTGTTCCGCTGTTAGGCTGAGAAGGTGTTGCAAGTGGCACGGGTCAGTCTGAATAGGGACCTGAAGCGTCGGGATGGCTCCGGCTTTGGCAGGCCGTGCCGTCTTTGGAGCGGAGCTGTTTCCCCGCAATCCTCCTGTAGCTCAGCTCCTGTCCTGTCCCTCGGCCGGAGGGAATTCCTCTACTCTCTTCGGTGCTCTTTCGTTTGATGATGCTGATCTCCGGTTGGGGTTTGCTGTTTGTTTTGCAGGTGCCTCGTTGTCCGCGTCTCGTGCTGCTCAACAGATGCCCCGGCCCGGGTTTGCAGCCGGTGGTGGAGCCGCCTGAGGGGAAGGGGCCAGCCCTGGGTCTGGTCGTTCGGTGCATTTTTTGGGGCGAATTAAAAAAACCGGTGTGTGTGTGTGGGGGGGTGGTGGTGTGATGATGTCATTTGGGGCAGCCGGATGTCAGCGGGGGAGCGACGGTGCGGCGGAGGAGCAGGTGAGTGGGGGTTAAGTGGGGTTCCCCCCACAAGAGGGTGGGTCACGGCCCCCAAACGCCTGAAAACTTGGTGCGGGGCAGGTGGTTGGGGTTTTGGGCGGTGGTGTTTAAAAAATGTTAAAAGCTGTATATGCGGGGGTGAGGCATTGGAGTAGAGAACAATCTCTCATTTTTCTGTGTGTTGAAAAATAATATTCCCTTACGTATATAAAAGGAGTTCCAAATACCAACCCGTATCTCTAAGGATTCTGTATTATTTAATGGGAGTTTAGACGACGGAAAGATTTTTTAAAAGATTTATTTATAAAGAGAGATTGAAGCGTCAAAGCGGATGTCTGGACAGGTCGCTAGTCCAATTGGATGTTGTCTATCTATCGTGCGTGTTAATCTGTAAGTCTAAACAGATGTGACTCTTAGCAGAGGTTCTGTCGAAGTGTATCAAGAGCATCCGTTTTCCCTAAGTCTTACCCACGGGTCGGTCAGTGCGGAGGCGTAAACGCCTGTGCTGTAGATGGTTCCAGACTGCAAAGAGAGCCTATCGCTAGAAGGGATTTCCAAACTGGCCCTCCCCTCTGCTCTCTCTTGCCGGCGTCCAAGCGCTTTCAAAAGCGCTTTAAGCAGGAGTGTTGATTCCCAGGAGGATAGGGAAGCTCTACAGAGAGACTTAGGTAGATTGGATCGTTGGGCCAACGTCAGTGGTATGAGTTTCAACAAGGGCAAGTGCCAGGTTCTGCGCGTGGGCCACAATAACCCCGAGCAGCGCTACAGGCTTGGGGAAATGTGGCTGGAAAACCACCTGGAAGAAAGAGACCTGGGGGTTCTAATGGACAAGCGGCTGAACGTGAGCCGGCAGTGTGCCCAGGTGGCCACGAAAGCCAACGGCATCCTGGCTTGTATTAGAAACAGCGTGAGCAGCAGAAGTAGGGAGGCGATTGTGCCCCCTGTACTCGGCACTGGTGAGGCCACACCTGGAGTATTGCGTCCGGTTTTGGGCACCTCAATCCAAGAGAGATGTCGAGGTGCTGGAGCGAGTGCAGAGGAGGGCAACGAAGCTGGTGAAGGGCCTGGAAAACAAATCCTATGAAGAGCGGTTGAAGGAGCTGGGACTGTTTAGTATGAGGAAGAGGGGGCTGAGGGGAGACCTCGTCACTCTCTAAAACTACTTGAAAGGACACTGTAGAGAGGTCGGTGCTGGTCTCTTGGCACGGGTAGGTAATGACAGAACGAGAGGGAACGGCTTCAAGCTCCAACAGGGTAGGTTTAGACTGGACGTTAGGAAAGAATGTTTCACAGAGGGAGTGGTCGGGCATTGGAACAGGCTACCCAGGGAGGTGGTCGAGTCACCATCCCTGGATGTGTTTAAGAACCGTCGAGATGTGGTGTTGGGGGATATGATGTAGGGGAGAACTTTGTAGAGTAGGGTAGATGGTTGGACTCGATGATCCCAAGGGTCTCTTGCAACCTAGACGATTCTATGATTCTATGAAAAGCAGCCCCTTCCCCCGTTTCCCCTCCCGCCCTGGGGAGCTGGATCGGTGCAGCGGGACAGGAGGAAAAAAACCCAGCCCCGTTTTCCTGCAGGGACGCAAAGCTCCCCGATGTCTCTGTGGTGGATAAGGCGGCACCCCCGCCTGCCTTCCTGGACGCCGGCGGACTGGCTGCTGTCGCCCCCACGGCCCCCGGGGCCACGCGCAGAGCGCCGCGGCGTCCCTGGGGCTGGTTGCGGGGCGAACACCGGAGGTTTTTGGCGCCGAGGCGACGGCTGCGGCTGCCCGGACTGCGAGCGGGGACAGGGCAGAGAGCGGGAAGGCCTGCCCGCCGGTAAGTGGTCACGGTCCCTGGGTGGAGGGAAGCGGGCTGAGAGCGGTCACCGCTCATGGCCCCGGTGAGGTCTCAGAGGGGGACAAGGAAGGGGGCGTGGGCGCTGTCCGGCTGCCCGGTGCTTTCCGCCCGCTGCGGACCGGTCCGCAGCGATTTCTGGGCTGGCCGCCGTTTTCCCCCGGCCCCCTCCGGTTCCGGAGCGGCTCGGCCCGCCCATACCGCGCGCCCATTGGTCGCGGTGCCGTAAGCGGCGCCCGTCCTCTAGGAGCCCCCGTCCCATTGGTCGATCGCGCCGTCAATCTCCAGCGCCTCCCAGTCCGGCCAATCGGAGCGCGGCAGGCGATCCGACCAATCGGAGCGGGGCGGTCGCGTTGTGATTGGCTCGTCCTCCTGTCAATCCGCCCGGGGGCGGTTGCCATGGTGAGGAAGCCCCGCCCGGTCGCGCATGCGCAGTAGTAAGGACGGCGCCGCCCTCACTACTGCGCATGCGCCACAGGGCGGGGCGTCCTCACCATGGCAACCGCCCCCTGGCGGATTGACAGGAGGACGAGCCAATCACAGCGCGACCGCCGCGCTCCGATTGGTCGGATCGCCTGCCGCGCTCCGATTGGCCGGGGTGGGAGGCGCTGAAGATTGACGGCGCGACCGACCAATGGGACGGGCTCCCCGAGGACGGAAGCCGCTTCCGGCGCCGTGACCAATGGGCGCGCCGCATGGGCGGGCCGAGCCGCTCCGGAAGCGGAGGGGGCCGGGGGAAAATGGCGGCGCGCGCAGAAGCGGCTGCGGCGCGGCGCGGACCGGACCGCACCGCACCGCACCGGACCGGCGCGGGCGGAAAGCACCGGGCAGCCGGACAGCGTCGCGGTGCCGCTGGGCAGCGTCGCGGTGCCGCTGGACAGCGTCGCGAGGCAGCTGGACAGCGTCGAGGCCAGTGGGGGGGCGCGGGGAAGGCGGCCGGGGTCCCGAGGCGGCTCCGAGGGGAGACGGCGTTGCGGGGGGGCGGGCTGAGGCGTCTGGGGAGGTGCTCGCGGCTCCCGGGGCTGGCAAACGGGCTCGCGTGGCTGGTGTTGGGGCTTCAGCCGGAGAGGGAGTCGTGTGGCTTTGGGCTGAGGGGCGGGGGTGGAGTCCGGCGTTTTGGGGACTCGAGCAGAGGCTCAGCGGCTGGGTTTTGGGGCTCGGAAGGGGGCAGTAAGCGATGCGGTTCGGGGGCGGAGAGCAGAAGCCGTTTTGGCTGGTTCTGCAGGGGGGGGTGGGCAGGAGGGCGTTGGGGGCTGCGGGGGAAAGCAGGGGCTGGGCGGGCTGCGGGGTGCTCAAACAGCAGGTGAGGTTTTCAAATCTGCAACTTGTAACTGTTGCAGCTTTGTTCTGGCTTCCTCCATTTTTGCAAAAGCTTCTGTTGCTAGACAGAGCATTCCTCTGTGTATCAGCTACTTGAGCTAGTTTATTTCAATGCGTCTGATCAGGTTTGTCTGTTCAGCAAAGTGGCATTTAAAGGTGACGTTTCACCGGATGCCAGCGGCTGTGCCTTATTTCCAGTATAAAGATGTATTCCCCAAATATCAGAGTGGGATATAACAACTGCAGCTGGTCAAAAGTAACACTGAAATGCAAAATTTAGAATTTCTTTTTTCCCATTGGCTCCTCCTCAGTATGAACACAAAGTTAATTTCTATTCTTAATTCCTATTTATGCTACATATATGAAGGATGAACGCGAGGAAAGGAGACCATAAAATACTGGCCTATTGCTATTTGTATGCTGTGCTTTGAACAGAAGAGACAAAACTGTCCTTTTTGTGAAATAATACTGGCTGTATCAGTGCCGTCCTCGTGTTTTTATTCAAAAATGTGAGATTTGTTGCCCCGAATGGTGAGAGTAGTTTTTGTTAATGGAAGTCGCAAGAGGTTCTGCCACCTTAAAAACCATAGAATCATAGAATGGTTAGAATTGGAAGGGACCTTCAAGACCATCGTGTTGCAGCCCCCCTGCCTTGGGCAGGGACGCCTCCACTAGAGCGGGTTGCTCAAAGCCCCGTCCAGCCTGGCCTTAAACACTTCCAGGGATGGGGCATCCACAGCTTCCCCGGGCAACCTGTTCCAGTGCCTCACCACCCTCACGGTAAAGAATTTCCTCCTAACATCTAGTCTGA
The DNA here is from genome assembly GCF_964106895.1 of Numenius arquata. Classification (NCBI taxonomy): domain Eukaryota; kingdom Metazoa; phylum Chordata; class Aves; order Charadriiformes; family Scolopacidae; genus Numenius; species Numenius arquata. The sequence goes on from NW_027414521.1 coordinate 198,140, forward strand.
ATCTCCCCTCTTCCGATTTAAAACCGTTACCCCTTGTCCTGTCGCTACCTTTCCCGACAGAGAGTCCCTCTCCGGCTCTCCCGTAGGCTCCCTTCAGATATTGGAAGGCTGCTCTGAGGTCTCCCCGGAGCCTTCTCTTCTCCAGGCTGAACAACCCCAGCTCTCTCAGTCTCTCTTCACAGGGGAGGTGCTCCGTCCCTCCGATGGTTTTCGTGGCCCTCCGCTGGGCCCCTTCCAACAGGTCCACGTCCTTCCCGTGTCGAGGACTCCAAAGCTGGACACCGTACTCCAGGTGGGGTCTCGCGTGCGCAGAGTAGAGGGGGGTAGAATCGCCTCCCGTGACCCGCTGGCCACGCTTCTCTTGATGCAGCCCAGGGTGGGGTTGGCTTTCTGGGCTGCCAGCGCGCGTTGCCGGCTCGTACTGACGTGTAATAATGCTACTGATGTACCGTTAGCAGCCTCGTGTTAAAAGAAGCAAGAAGCTGTAATATCCTTAATTTAGACAGTTTTTACGTGAAATGGTGCATCCTCACTGTTTTGTCACTTTCAGGAGCGAGCAATTGACCGAGAGCACGAGAGAGACCTTTTCCAGCAAGAGATAGGGAAGCCGGAACAACAGCTTAAGGTTCCACAAAGGATTCGGCCTGTCAGCGAGCATCAAACCGGAGAGGTAACGCGCGCTATTGCTTGTACTCAAGGGATCTAAATGGTACGCTGACAGCCGTTCGGATACCCTAGGGAAGCTGTTTTATGGTGTCCCTAACCTGCATCCGTTCGCAAGGCAGGAAAGGAAATCCCCCGAGATGAAAGGCTACGGTGTCGGGGGAACGTGGGGAAAGTGTGTTCTGGGTGTTTTTTGAGTCGGTCGGTTGGATGTTTTTAGTAGCAGACACACAGAAGCCTCGTAACTTTCAAAAAGACTCCCTCGCGTAACTTAATTTAGAAAATGGGGTTTTCAAAAGCCCGTGGAAACATTCAGGACTCCTGTAGCGATTCCCCCTGCTCTTGCGTCCTTTTGTGACATCCTGTTGGTAGCACGGGTACGGGCACCGCAGGAACGCAGTGACCAAGGGGTCACAGCCGAGACGTAGCGGCGCTCTCTGCGTGCGCCTCCCCGGGAGACGTCTGTCTCCCCTGAAACAATCTGGTGACCGCAGAAGGGCAGCTCGAGGAAGTCACAGCAACCTCTTAGGCCCAGCAAAAGCCAGAAAAGCGACAGCGGTGCAAACGCTGTGTATTGTGAAGCTTTTTGCCTGTTTTGTTTGGTGACCTTTGGGTCAATTAAACTGCATTTTATTTTTTGGTGGGTTTTCTCCTGTCTTGCTTTTAGAGCAAGGCTGATATTTTTGCGTGATTCTCTCGCCCGATTTTCAGTCTTCAGCTTCTTCTCGGGTGGCACTGCGATTTTCAAAGAAAAGCTCTTCCTTTCGGTTCAGTTCAGTTGCTGTCGTTCGGTTCTTAAATGGTAGCAACGTTTAGTATTCTATATTAGATAGTTTATGACCACAGACAGTAATGGGACATACATGGATAGACGTGAAATGTAAGTTGTCAAAATATTTATTGCCCTACAATTCTCAGAGGTAGGGGTGTGTTTCCTGGGGTTTCAAAATCTATTTCACTAAAAAGGTTTGTAACAAATCCTGCAAAGTGTTCAGCCCGTACCGGGCCATCTGGCTGTCGTCAGCCTGTGCGTACAAGGAGTGGTGGGCCATTAGCCGAATGTGTGTTAACCGACACGCGTGGAGCAATTCCGCATCCGTCTGCTTCTGTGGCAAAGCGGGTGCCCGCTCCTGTCCTACGGACACGTTCCACAGAGGGGGGAGGCACAATTAGTTTTCCTGAATCCGGGATGTTCGTTTTGAGTTCGTTTTGTGATGCGTCTCCTCATAATTTGAGGCATGGGCAGCGTGTGAATTCCTAGTTAAAATTCTCACAGTTAAAAAGGCAAAACTTCTCCCGAGAAAAAAAATTTCAAATTTGATTGCATAATGAAACGAGGCCTGTTTTTCTGCACAGAAACGATTTGTGCAAATCGTCCTGAATTACAAGCGTGTATACCCAGATGTGTACACTCCAAGTTGGCAGATAGGCTGCAGCAGAAATGTAAAGCATGCTTTAAGGTGAAAGATGGCTGTAACTGTGATGAAAACTTTAAGGTTCGTACTAGATGCTTTTAAAGTAGGATTTTTAACAGGCAGGCGCAGCGGCAATTTTAGAGCTGAGTGGTGCCGAATATTACCCATTTACAGACAGAATTCTCGGTACTGTCTTAGATTTACATCGAATTTCTATCAAATGAGCCACCTAGCCTTCCTATATAGTATATTTTGGTGCCCCGATATTACTTGGCGTATTTCATAAGTATACCTTTTATGGCCGTTTCTCGTGCTTTTCCGAGAGAGCTGCTTTACTTTTTCATAGTTGCACGGTTTTTGAATGCCTCTTCTGCCTTTCAGATCTTCTCTTTCTCCTACGCCTTAAATACTCGTACAAGAACAGGCAGAAAATGTTATGTGCAGCTGTAACGTGGTTTGGGTTTTTTTTTGGTAGGATGAAATGGAAATACTGGGACTGGCGATCCAGAAGTCTGAAGAAGCCACCGTAAAGGACCGTCCCAGTGACTACCGTCGAGTTAGGATTATTAAAAGCACCAAAGCGACACGCTCGTAGAGATGGGGACTACCTCTGGACACGTGTTAATCCCGGTCAGGTGTCCTCGGGATACAGATGGTCTGCGCTTCCTGCTCTGACAAGACAGAAGCGATGAGCTTCAGGATGAGCTCCTGAAGACAAGAAAGAGGCCAGGTGCCGGGGTTCTTGTCTCTTTGTTTGTTTGTTTGTTTGTTTGTTTTGGGCGGGGGGTGGCGGGCGGGCGGGCGTGTGGCTTCCAAAACAGGGTGCGCGGTTGACTGCAGGTGGCAGCCTGCAGAGCTCTTTTGCTGCCTGACCTCGCCTTTTCTTTGTCACTCCTCTTTCATGGCATCTGCGCTGAAAGCCGGGGCGGTCAACGAAGAGACGTGGACAAAACGGGACGAACCGGCGCCGCTTCTGCCTGTTTTCCAGGCTTTGCCACGAACCAAGGAGCATCATCAGCCTCGTCACTGGTGGCGGCGAGTCCTGAGGTGGCTTAGGTGAGTCGAGCCTTCCAGGAACGTCCGTTGTCCGTAGCCTACGGCGTGTCATTTGGACGTCAGTCGGAAGGAGGTTTCCCTTTCTGAAAGGGCACCGGTTTCTCGTGCCAAGCGGTTGCCTCTCCTGAAGTTCCCACGAGAGGGGATCCTCGGAGACGATGCGCTGGGCAGCAGAAGTCATCAGCGAGGAGACGTCGCGCGCTCTATTAAATAGGGACAAAAAGAAAGACGATGTCCTTCCAAAGGCCCGAGCGCGGCACCTCTTCCGACGGCCGATGGCATGGCCGGCCTTTGGGCTCTGGGTCCCCCGTAACAGCGGGGACACGGCCAAACCCTGTTCCTCTGCGTGTTCGGCACAGCCAAAAGCCTTGGCCGGTCCGCCGGTCGTTTTCGGTAGCCTGGTGGACTGCGGCACCGGGGATTGGATTTCCCCCCGCCAAAAGTACAGCCGTTTGGGGAATCTCTTACCTTCCTGTTTTTTTCTATCGTAAAGGAGACTTTAAAAAAAGGGTTAAAGTCGTATAACGTGCAAACTGACTTGCAGGCTTTAAACGGCAACCGTCCACCGGCTGTAGCCTACAGCGTCTTAGGCGTCCCTAAGCGGCGAGGTATTTGTTCCAAATCTTTGAAAAGAGAGGCGACTGAAGGTAACGGGTTGGGTTTTTGGTTGGGTTTTTTTTCTAGTTTTTTTGTTTTTTGTTTTTCCCCCCCCTTTTCTTTAGGCGGAGCGCTCTGAAGAACCTGATTTCTGCCTGGCTTTCAGCGTCGCGTTTCCCCGGCAGTGCGGTAGCATCTCTCTCGGGCAGTGCCGCCGGCCAGATGTCCCTCCTCCTTGGGTAGGAGAGAAAGCAGCCCCCGGTCAAATGACAACTGCGCGTTCTGGAGACGGAGAGCGCAACGGTGGGGGTTCGGAGCTGTGCCAGTTGAATTAGCGCCGAAGAAAAAGTCCGAGGCTTTTCTAGCGTGAGTATTTTTCTTGGCCGTATCTAAACGCGCGCAGAGCTTTCCAGCGGCAGGGAAAGGGAAGGGAGGAGGCGCTTCCCCCCAGCGGGCGGAGGGTTTGTTCCGCTGTTAGGCTGAGAAGGTGTTGCAAGTGGCACGGGTCAGTCTGAATAGGGACCTGAAGCGTCGGGATGGCTCCGGCTTTGGCAGGCCGTGCCGTCTTTGGAGCGGAGCTGTTTCCCCGCAATCCTCCTGTAGCTCAGCTCCTGTCCTGTCCCTCGGCCGGAGGGAATTCCTCTACTCTCTTCGGTGCTCTTTCGTTTGATGATGCTGATCTCCGGTTGGGGTTTGCTGTTTGTTTTGCAGGTGCCTCGTTGTCCGCGTCTCGTGCTGCTCGACAGATGCCCCGGCCCGGGTTTGCAGCCGGTGGTGGAGCCGCCTGAGGGGAAGGGGCCAGCCCTGGGTCTGGTCGTTCGGTGCATTTTTTGGGGCGAATTAAAAAAACCGGTGTGTGTGTGGGGGGGGGTGGTGGTGTGATGATGTCATTTGGGGCAGCCGGATGTCAGCGGGGGAGCGACGGTGCGGCGGAGGAGCAGGTGAGTGGGGGTTAAGTGGGGTTCCCCCCACAAGAGGGTGGGTCACGGCCCCCAAACGCCTGAAAACTTGGTGCGGGGCAGGTGGTTGGGGTTTTGGGCGGTGGTGTTTAAAAAATGTTAAAAGCTGTATATGCGGGGGTGAGGCATTGGAGTAGAGAACAATCTCTCATTTTTCTGTGTGTTGAAAAATAATATTCCCTTACGTATATAAAAGGAGTTCCAAATACCAACCCGTATCTCTAAGGATTCTGTATTATTTAATGGGAGTTTAGACGACGGAAAGATTTTTTAAAAGATTTATTTATAAAGAGAGATTGAAGCGTCAAAGCGGATGTCTGGACAGGTCGCTAGTCCAATTGGATGTTGTCTATCTATCGTGCGTGTTAATCTGTAAGTCTAAACAGATGTGACTCTTAGCAGAGGTTCTGTCGAAGTGTATCAAGAGCATCCGTTTTCCCTAAGTCTTACCCACGGGTCGGTCAGTGCGGAGGCGTAAACGCCTGTGCTGTAGATGGTTCCAGACTGCAAAGAGAGCCTATCGCTAGAAGGGATTTCCAAACTGGCCCTCCCCTCTGCTCTCTCTTGCCGGCGTCCAAGCGCTTTCAAAAGCGCTTTAAGCAGGAGTGTTGATTCCCAGGAGGATAGGGAAGCTCTACAGAGAGACTTAGGTAGATTGGATCGTTGGGCCAACGTCAGTGGTATGAGTTTCAACAAGGGCAAGTGCCAGGTTCTGCGCGTGGGCCACAATAACCCCGAGCAGCGCTACAGGCTTGGGGAAATGTGGCTGGAAAACCACCTGGAAGAAAGAGACCTGGGGGTTCTAATGGACAAGCGGCTGAACGTGAGCCGGCAGTGTGCCCAGGTGGCCACGAAAGCCAACGGCATCCTGGCTTGTATTAGAAACAGCGTGAGCAGCAGAAGTAGGGAGGCGATTGTGCCCCCTGTACTCGGCACTGGTGAGGCCACACCTGGAGTATTGCGTCCGGTTTTGGGCACCTCAATCCAAGAGAGATGTCGAGGTGCTGGAGCGAGTGCAGAGGAGGGCAACGAAGCTGGTGAAGGGCCTGGAAAACAAATCCTATGAAGAGCGGTTGAAGGAGCTGGGACTGTTTAGTATGAGGAAGAGGGGGCTGAGGGGAGACCTCGTCACTCTCTAAAACTACTTGAAAGGACACTGTAGAGAGGTCGGTGCTGGTCTCTTGGCACGGGTAGGTAATGACAGAACGAGAGGGAACGGCTTCAAGCTCCAACAGGGTAGGTTTAGACTGGACGTTAGGAAAGAATGTTTCACAGAGGGAGTGGTCGGGCATTGGAACAGGCTACCCAGGGAGGTGGTCGAGTCACCATCCCTGGATGTGTTTAAGAACCGTCGAGATGTGGTGTTGGGGGATATGATGTAGGGGAGAACTTTGTAGAGTAGGGTAGATGGTTGGACTCGATGATCCCAAGGGTCTCTTGCAACCTAGACGATTCTATGATTCTATGAAAAGCAGCCCCTTCCCCCGTTTCCCCTCCCGCCCTGGGGAGCTGGATCGGTGCAGCGGGACAGGAGGAAAAAAACCCAGCCCCGTTTTCCTGCAGGGACGCAAAGCTCCCCGATGTCTCTGTGGTGGATAAGGCGGCACCCCCGCCTGCCTTCCTGGACGCCGGCGGACTGGCTGCTGTCGCCCCCACGGCCCCCGGGGCCACGCGCAGAGCGCCGCGGCGTCCCTGGGGCTGGTTGCGGGGCGAACACCGGAGGTTTTTGGCGCCGAGGCGACGGCTGCGGCTGCCCGGACTGCGAGCGGGGACAGGGCAGAGAGCGGGAAGGCCTGCCCGCCGGTAAGTGGTCACGGTCCCTGGGTGGAGGGAAGCGGGCTGAGAGCGGTCACCGCTCATGGCCCCGGTGAGGTCTCAGAGGGGGACAAGGAAGGGGGCGTGGGCGCTGTCCGGCTGCCCGGTGCTTTCCGCCCGCTGCGGACCGGTCCGCAGCGATTTCTGGGCTGGCCGCCGTTTTCCCCCGGCCCCCTCCGGTTCCGGAGCGGCTCGGCCCGCCCATACCGCGCGCCCATTGGTCGCGGTGCCGTAAGCGGCGCCCGTCCTCTAGGAGCCCCCGTCCCATTGGTCGATCGCGCCGTCAATCTCCAGCGCCTCCCAGTCCGGCCAATCGGAGCGCGGCAGGCGATCCGACCAATCGGAGCGGGGCGGTCGCGTTGTGATTGGCTCGTCCTCCTGTCAATCCGCCCGGGGGCGGTTGCCATGGTGAGGAAGCCCCGCCCGGTCGCGCATGCGCAGTAGTAAGGACGGCGCCGCCCTCACTACTGCGCATGCGCCACAGGGCGGGGCGTCCTCACCATGGCAACCGCCCCCTGGCGGATTGACAGGAGGACGAGCCAATCACAGCGCGACCGCCGCGCTCCGATTGGTCGGATCGCCTGCCGCGCTCCGATTGGCCGGGGTGGGAGGCGCTGAAGATTGACGGCGCGACCGACCAATGGGACGGGCTCCCCGAGGACGGAAGCCGCTTCCGGCGCCGTGACCAATGGGCGCGCCGCATGGGCGGGCCGAGCCGCTCCGGAAGCGGAGGGGGCCGGGGGAAAATGGCGGCGCGCGCAGAAGCGGCTGCGGCGCGGCGCGGACCGGACCGCACCGCACCGCACCGGACCGGCGCGGGCGGAAAGCACCGGGCAGCCGGACAGCGTCGCGGTGCCGCTGGGCAGCGTCGCGGTGCCGCTGGACAGCGTCGCGAGGCAGCTGGACAGCGTCGAGGCCAGTGGGGGGGCGCGGGGAAGGCGGCCGGGGTCCCGAGGCGGCTCCGAGGGGAGACGGCGTTGCGGGGGGGCGGGCTGAGGCGTCTGGGGAGGTGCTCGCGGCTCCCGGGGCTGGCAAACGGGCTCGCGTGGCTGGTGTTGGGGCTTCAGCCGGAGAGGGAGTCGTGTGGCTTTGGGCTGAGGGGCGGGGGTGGAGTCCGGCGTTTTGGGGACTCGAGCAGAGGCTCAGCGGCTGGGTTTTGGGGCTCGGAAGGGGGCAGTAAGCGATGCGGTTCGGGGGCGGAGAGCAGAAGCCGTTTTGGCTGGTTCTGCAGGGGGGGGTGGGCAGGAGGGCGTTGGGGGCTGCGGGGGAAAGCAGGGGCTGGGCGGGCTGCGGGGTGCTCAAACAGCAGGTGAGGTTTTCAAATCTGCAACTTGTAACTGTTGCAGCTTTGTTCTGGCTTCCTCCATTTTTGCAAAAGCTTCTGTTGCTAGACAGAGCATTCCTCTGTGTATCAGCTACTTGAGCTAGTTTATTTCAATGCGTCTGATCAGGTTTGTCTGTTCAGCAAAGTGGCATTTAAAGGTGACGTTTCACCGGATGCCAGCGGCTGTGCCTTATTTCCAGTATAAAGATGTATTCCCCAAATATCAGAGTGGGATATAACAACTGCAGCTGGTCAAAAGTAACACTGAAATGCAAAATTTAGAATTTCTTTTTTCCCATTGGCTCCTCCTCAGTATGAACACAAAGTTAATTTCTATTCTTAATTCCTATTTATGCTACATATATGAAGGATGAACGCGAGGAAAGGAGACCATAAAATACTGGCCTATTGCTATTTGTATGCTGTGCTTTGAACAGAAGAGACAAAACTGTCCTTTTTGTGAAATAATACTGGCTGTATCAGTGCCGTCCTCGTGTTTTTATTCAAAAATGTGAGATTTGTTGCCCCGAATGGTGAGAGTAGTTTTTGTTAATGGAAGTCGCAAGAGGTTCTGCCACCTTAAAAACCATAGAATCATAGAATGGTTAGAATTGGAAGGGACCTTCAAGACCATCGTGTTGCAGCCCCCCTGCCTTGGGCAGGGACGCCTCCACTAGAGCGGGTTGCTCAAAGCCCCGTCCAGCCTGGCCTTAAACACTTCCAGGGATGGGGCATCCACAGCTTCCCCGGGCAACCTGTTCCAGTGCCTCACCACCCTCACGGTAAAGAATTTCCTCCTAACATCTAGTCTGAATCTCCCCTCTTCCGATTTAAAACCGTTACCCCTTGTCCTGTCGCTACCTTTCCCGACAGAGAGTCCCTCTCCGGCTCTCCCGTAGGCTCCCTTCAGATATTGGAAGGCTGCTCTGAGGTCTCCCCGGAGCCTTCTCTTCTCCAGGCTGAACAACCCCAGCTCTCTCAGTCTCTCTTCACAGGGGAGGTGCTCCGTCCCTCCGATGGTTTTCGTGGCCCTCCGCTGGGCCCCTTCCAACAGGTCCACGTCCTTCCCGTGTCGAGGACTCCAAAGCTGGACACCGTACTCCAGGTGGGGTCTCGCGTGCGCAGAGTAGAGGGGGGTAGAATCGCCTCCCGTGACCCGCTGGCCACGCTTCTCTTGATGCAGCCCAGGGTGGGGTTGGCTTTCTGGGCTGCCAGCGCGCGTTGCCGGCTCGTACTGACGTGTAATAATGCTACTGATGTACCGTTAGCAGCCTCGTGTTAAAAGAAGCAAGAAGCTGTAATATCCTTAATTTAGACAGTTTTTACGTGAAATGGTGCATCCTCACTGTTTTGTCACTTTCAGGAGCGAGCAATTGACCGAGAGCACGAGAGAGACCTTTTCCAGCAAGAGATAGGGAAGCCGGAACAACAGCTTAAGGTTCCACAAAGGATTCGGCCTGTCAGCGAGCATCAAACCGGAGAGGTAACGCGCGCTATTGCTTGTACTCAAGGGATCTAAATGGTACGCTGACAGCCGTTCAGATACCCTAGGGAAGCTGTTTTATGGTGTCCCTAACCTGCATCCGTTCGCAAGGCAGGAAAGGAAATCCCCCGAGATGAAAGGCTACGGTGTCGGGGGAACGTGGGGAAAGTGTGTTCTGGGTGTTTTTTGAGTCGGTCGGTTGGATGTTTTTAGTAGCAGACACACAGAAGCCTCGTAACTTTCAAAAAGACTCCCTCGCGTAACTTAATTTAGAAAATGGGGTTTTCAAAAGCCCGTGGAAACATTCAGGACTCCTGTAGCGATTCCCCCTGCTCTTGCGTCCTTTTGTGACATCCTGTTGGTAGCACGGGTACGGGCACCGCAGGAACGCAGTGACCAAGGGGTCACAGCCGAGACGTAGCGGCGCTCTCTGCGTGCGCCTCCCCGGGAGACGTCTGTCTCCCCTGAAACAATCTGGTGACCGCAGAAGGGCAGCTCGAGGAAGTCACAGCAACCTCTTAGGCCCAGCAAAAGCCAGAAAAGCGACAGCGGTGCAAACGCTGTGTATTGTGAAGCTTTTTGCCTGTTTTGTTTGGTGACCTTTGGGTCAATTAAACTGCATTTTATTTTTTGGTGGGTTTTCTCCTGTCTTGCTTTTAGAGCAAGGCTGATATTTTTGCGTGATTCTCTCGCCCGATTTTCAGTCTTCAGCTTCTTCTCGGGTGGCACTGCGATTTTCAAAGAAAAGCTCTTCCTTTCGGTTCAGTTCAGTTGCTGTCGTTCGGTTCTTAAATGGTAGCAACGTTTAGTATTCTATATTAGATAGTTTATGACCACAGACAGTAATGGGACATACATGGATAGACGTGAAATGTAAGTTGTCAAAATATTTATTGCCCTACAATTCTCGGAGGTAGGGGTGTGTTTCCTGGGGTTTCAAAATCTATTTCACTAAAAAGGTTTGTGACAAATCCTGCAAAGTGTTCAGCCCGTACCGGGCGACCTGGCTGTCGTCAGCCTCTGCGTACAAGGAGTGGTGGGCCATTAGCCGAATGTGTGTTAACCAACACGCGTGGAGCAATTCCGCATCCGTCTGCTTCTGTGGCAAAGCGGGTGCCCGCTCCTGTCCTACGGACACGTTCCACAGAGGGGGGAGGCACAATTAGTTTTCCTGAATCCGGGATGTTCGTTTTGAGTTCGTTTTGTGATGCGTCTCCTCATAATTTGAGGCATGGGCAGCGTGTGAATTCCTAGTTAAAATTCTCACAGTTAAAAAGGCAAAACTTCTCCCGAGAAAAAAAATTTCAAATTTGATTGCATAATGAAACGAGGCCTGTTTTTCTGCACAGAAACGATTTGTGCAAATCGTCCTGAATTACAAGCGTGTATACCCAGATGTGTACACTCCAAGTTGGCAGATAGGCTGCAGCAGAAATGTAAAGCATGCTTTAAGGTGAAAGATGGCTGTAACTGTGATGAAAACTTTAAGGTTCGTACTAGATGCTTTTAAAGTAGGATTTTTAACAGGCAGGCGCAGCGGCAATTTTAGAGCTGAGTGGTGCCGAATATTACCCATTTACAGACAGAATTCTCGGTACTGTCTTAGATTTACATCGAATTTCTATCAAATGAGCCACCTAGCCTTCCTATATAGTATATTTTGGTGCCCCGATATTACTTGGCGTATTTCATAAGTATACCTTTTATGGCCGTTTCTCGTGCTTTTCCGAGAGAGCTGCTTTACTTTTTCATAGTTGCACGGTTTTTGAATGCCTCTTCTGCCTTTCAGATCTTCTCTTTCTCCTACGCCTTAAATACTCGTACAAGAACAGGCAGAAAATGTTATGTGCAGCTGTAACGTGCTTTGGGGTTTTTTTTGGTAGGATGAAATGGAAATACTGGGACTGGCGATCCAGAAGTCTGAAGAAGCCACCGTAAAGGACCGTCCCAGTGACTACCGTCGAGTTAGGATTATTAAAAGCACCAAAGCGACACGCTCGTAGAGATGGGGACTACCTCTGGACACGTGTTAATCCCGGTCAGGTGTCCTCGGGATACAGATGGTCTGCGCTTCCTGCTCTGACAAGACAGAAGCGATGAGCTTCAGGATGAGCTCCTGAAGACAAGAAAGAGGCCAGGTGCCGGGGTTCTTGTCTCTTTCTTTGTTTGTTTGTTTGTTTGTTTTGGGCGGGGGGTGGCGGGCGGGCGGGCGTGTGGCTTCCAAAACAGGGTGCGCGGTTGACTGCAGGTGGCAGCCTGCAGAGCTCTTTTGCTGCCTGACCTCGCCTTTTCTTTGTCACTCCTCTTTCATGGCATCTGCGCTGAAAGCCGGGGCGGTCAACGAAGAGACGTGGACAAAACGGGACGAACCGGCGCCGCTTCTGCCTGTTTTCCAGGCTTTGCCACGAACCAAGGAGCATCATCAGCCTCGTCACTGGTGGCGGCGAGTCCTGAGGTGGCTTAGGTGAGTCGAGCCTTCCAGGAACGTCCGTTGTCCGTAGCCTACGGCGTGTCATTTGGACGTCAGTCGGAAGGAGGTTTCCCTTTCTGAAAGGGCACCGGTTTCTCGTGCCAAGCGGTTGCCTCTCCTGAAGTTCCCACGAGAGGGGATCCTCGGAGACGATGCGCTGGGCAGCAGAAGTCATCAGCGAGGAGACGTCGCGCGCTCTATTAAATAGGGACAAAAAGAAAGACGATGTCCTTCCAAAGGCCCGAGCGCGGCACCTCTTCCGACGGCCGATGGCATGGCCGGCCTTTGGGCTCTGGGTCCCCCGTAACAGCGGGGACACGGCCAAACCCTGTTCCTCTGCGTGTTCGGCACAGCCAAAAGCCTTGGCCGGTCCGCCGGTCGTTTTCGGTAGCCTGGTGGACTGCGGCACCGGGGATTGGATTTCCCCCCGCCAAAAGTACAGCCGTTTGGGGAATCTCTTACCTTCCTGTTTTTTTCTATCGTAAAGGAGACTTTAAAAAAAGGGTTAAAGTCGTATAACGTGCAAACTGACTTGCAGGCTTTAAACGGCAACCGTCCACCGGCTGTAGCCTACAGCGTCTTAGGCGTCCCTAAGCGGCGAGGTATTTGTTCCAAATCTTTGAAAAGAGAGGCGACTGAAGGTAACGGGTTGGGTTTTTGGTTGGGTTTTTTTTCTAGTTTTTTTGTTTTTTGTTTTTCCCCCCCCTTTTCTTTAGGCGGAGCGCTCTGAAGAACCTGATTTCTGCCTGGCTTTCAGCGTCGCGTTTCCCCGGCAGTGCGGTAGCATCTCTCTCGGGCAGTGCCGCCGGCCAGATGTCCCTCCTCCTTGGGTAGGAGAGAAAGCAGCCCCCGGTCAAATGACAACTGCGCGTTCTGGAGACGGAGAGCGCAACGGTGGGGGTTCGGAGCTGTGCCAGTTGAATTAGCGCCGAAGAAAAAGTCCGAGGCTTTTCTAGCGTGAGTATTTTTCTTGGCCGTATCTAAACGCGCGCAGAGCTTTCCAGCGGCAGGGAAAGGGAAGGGAGGAGGCGCTTCCCCCCAGCGGGCGGAGGGTTTGTTACGCTGTTAGGCTGAGAAGGTGTTGCAAGTGGCACGGGTCAGTCTGAATAGGGACCTGAAGCGTCGGGATGGCTCCGGCTTTGGCAGGCCGTGCCGTCTTTGGAGCGGAGCTGTTTCCCCGCAATCCTCCTGTAGCTCAGCTCCTGTCCTGTCCCTCGGCCGGAGGGAATTCCTCTACTCTCTTCGGTGCTCTTTCGTTTGATGATGCTGATCTCCGGTTGGGGTTTGCTGTTTGTTTTGCAGGTGCCTCGTTGTCCGCGTCTCGTGCTGCTCGACAGATGCCCCGGCCCGGGTTTGCAGCCGGTGGTGGAGCCGCCTGAGGGGAAGGGGCCAGCCCTGGGTCTGGTCGTTCGGTGCATTTTTTGGGGCGAATTAAAAAAACCGGTGTGTGTGTGGGGGGGGGTGGTGGTGTGATGATGTCATTTGGGGCAGCCGGATGTCAGCGGGGGAGCGACGGTGCGGCGGAGGAGCAGGTGAGTGGGGGTTAAGTGGGGTTCCCCCCACAAGAGGGTGGGTCACGGCCCCCAAACGCCTGAAAACTTGGTGCGGGGCAGGTGGTTGGGGTTTTGGGCGGTGGTGTTTAAAAAATGTTAAAAGCTGTATATGCGGGGGTGAGGCATTGGAGTAGAGAACAATCTCTCATTTTTCTGTGTGTTGAAAAATAATATTCCCTTACGTATATAAAAGGAGTTCCAAATACCAACCCGTATCTCTAAGGATTCTGTATTATTTAATGGGAGTTTAGACGACGGAAAGATTTTTTAAAAGATTTATTTATAAAGAGAGATTGAAGCGTCAAAGCGGATGTCTGGACAGGTCGCTAGTCCAATTGGATGTTGTCTATCTATCGTGCGTGTTAATCTGTAAGTCTAAACAGATGTGACTCTTAGCAGAGGTTCTGTCGAAGTGTATCAAGAGCATCCGTTTTCCCTAAGTCTTACCCACGGGTCGGTCAGTGCGGAGGCGTAAACGCCTGTGCTGTAGATGGTTCCAGACTGCAAAGAGAGCCTATCGCTAGAAGGGATTTCCAAACTGGCCCTCCCCTCTGCTCTCTCTTGCCGGCGTCCAAGCGCTTTCAAAAGCGCTTTAAGCAGGAGTGTTGATTCCCAGGAGGATAGGGAAGCTCTACAGAGAGACTTAGGTAGATTGGATCGTTGGGCCAACGTCAGTGGTATGAGTTTCAACAAGGGCAAGTGCCAGGTTCTGCGCGTGGGCCACAATAACCCCGAGCAGCGCTACAGGCTTGGGGAAATGTGGCTGGAAAACCACCTGGAAGAAAGAGACCTGGGGGTTCTAATGGACAAGCGGCTGAACGTGAGCCGGCAGTGTGCCCAGGTGGCCACGAAAGCCAACGGCATCCTGGCTTGTATTAGAAACAGCGTGAGCAGCAGAAGTAGGGAGGCGATTGTGCCCCCTGTACTCGGCACTGGTGAGGCCACACCTGGAGTATTGCGTCCGGTTTTGGGCACCTCAATCCAAGAGAGATGTCGAGGTGCTGGAGCGAGTGCAGAGGAGGGCAACGAAGCTGGTGAAGGGCCTGGAAAACAAATCCTATGAAGAGCGGTTGAAGGAGCTGGGACTGTTTAGTATGAGGAAGAGGGGGCTGAGGGGAGACCTCGTCACTCTCTAAAACTACTTGAAAGGACACTGTAGAGAGGTCGGTGCTGGTCTCTTGGCACGGGTAGGTAATGACAGAACGAGAGGGAACGGCTTCAAGCTCCAACAGGGTAGGTTTAGACTGGACGTTAGGAAAGAATGTTTCACAGAGGGAGTGGTCGGGCATTGGAACAGGCTACCCAGGGAGGTGGTCGAGTCACCATCCCTGGATGTGTTTAAGAACCGTCGAGATGTGGTGTTGGGGGATATGGTGTAGGGGAGAACTTTGTAGAGTAGGGTAGATGGTTGGACTCGATGATCCCAAGGGTCTCTTGCAACCTAGACGATTCTATGATTCTATGAAAAGCAGCCCCTTCCCCCGTTTCCCCTCCCGCCCTGGGGAGCTGGATCGGTGCAGCGGGACAGGAGGAAAAAAACCCAGCCCCGTTTTCCTGCAGGGACGCAAAGCTCCCCGATGTCTCTGTGGTGGATAAGGCGGCACCCCCGCCTGCCTTCCTGGACGCCGGCGGACTGGCTGCTGTCGCCCCCACGGCCCCCGGGGCCACGCGCAGAGCGCCGCGGCGTCCCTGGGGCTGGTTGCGGGGCGAACACCGGAGGTTTTTGGCGCCGAGGCGACGGCTGCGGCTGCCCGGACTGCGAGCGGGGACAGGGCAGAGAGCGGGAAGGCCTGCCCGCCGGTAAGTGGTCACGGTCCCTGGGTGGAGGGAAGCGGGCTGAGAGCGGTCACCGCTCATGGCCCCGGTGAGGTCTCAGAGGGGGACAAGGAAGGGGGCGTGGGCGCTGTCCGGCTGCCCGGTGCTTTCCGCCCGCTGCGGACCGGTCCGCAGCGATTTCTGGGCTGGCCGCCGTTTTCCCCCGGCCCCCTCCGGTTCCGGAGCGGCTCGGCCCGCCCATACCGCGCGCCCATTGGTCGCGGTGCCGTAAGCGGCGCCCGTCCTCTAGGAGCCCCCGTCCCATTGGTCGATCGCGCCGTCAATCTCCAGCGCCTCCCAGTCCGGCCAATCGGAGCGCGGCAGGCGATCCGACCAATCGGAGCGGGGCGGTCGCGTTGTGATTGGCTCGTCCTCCTGTCAATCCGCCCGGGGGCGGTTGCCATGGTGAGGAAGCCCCGCCCGGTCGCGCATGCGCAGTAGTAAGGACGGCGCCGCCCTCACTACTGCGCATGCGCCACAGGGCGGGGCGTCCTCACCATGGCAACCGCCCCCTGGCGGATTGACAGGAGGACGAGCCAATCACAGCGCGACCGCCGCGCTCCGATTGGTCGGATCGCCTGCCGCGCTCCGATTGGCCGGGGTGGGAGGCGCTGAAGATTGACGGCGCGACCGACCAATGGGACGGGCTCCCCGAGGACGGAAGCCGCTTCCGGCGCCGTGACCAATGGGCGCGCCGCATGGGCGGGCCGAGCCGCTCCGGAAGCGGAGGGGGCCGGGGGAAAATGGCGGCGCGCGCAGAAGCGGCTGCGGCGCGGCGCGGACCGCACCGCACCGCACCGGACCGGCGCGGGCGGAAAGCACCGGGCAGCCGGACAGCGTCGCGGTGCCGCTGGACAGCGTCGCGGTGCCGCTGGACAGCGTCGCGAGGCAGCTGGACAGCGTCGAGGCCAGTGGGGGGGCGCGGGGAAGGCGGCCGGGGTCCCGAGGCGGCTCCGATGGGAGACGGCGTTGCGGGGGGGCGGGCTGAGGCGTCTGGGGAGGTGCTCGCGGCTCCCGGGGCTGGCAAACGGGCTCGCGTGGCTGGTGTTGGGGCTTCAGCCGGAGAGGGAGTCGTGTGGCTTTGGGCTGAGGGGCGGGGGTGGAGTCCGGCGTTTTGGGGACTCGAGCAGAGGCTCAGCGGCTGGGTTTTGGGGCTCGGAAGGGGGCAGTAAGCGATGCGGTTCGGGGGCGGAGAGCAGAAGCCGTTTTGGCTGGTTCTGCAGGGGGGGGTGGGCAGGAGGGCGTTGGGGGCTGCGGGGGAAAGCAGGGGCTGGGCGGGCTGCGGGGTGCTCAAACAGCAGGTGAGGTTTTCAAATCTGCAACTTGTAACTGTTGCAGCTTTGTTCTGGCTTCCTCCATTTTTGCAAAAGCTTCTGTTGCTAGACAGAGCATTCCTCTGTGTATCAGCTACTTGAGCTAGTTTATTTCAATGCGTCTGATCAGGTTTGTCTGTTCAGCAAAGTGGCATTTAAAGGTGACGTTTCACCGGATGCCAGCGGCTGTGCCTTATTTCCAGTATAAAGATGTATTCCCCAAATATCAGAGTGGGATATAACAACTGCAGCTGGTCAAAAGTAACACTGAAATGCAAAATTTAGAATTTCTTTTTTCCCATTGGCTCCTCCTCAGTATGAACACAAAGTTAATTTCTATTCTTAATTCCTATTTATGCTACATATATGAAGGATGAACGCGAGGAAAGGAGACCATAAAATACTGGCCTATTGCTATTTGTATGCTGTGCTTTGAACAGAAGAGACAAAACTGTCCTTTTTGTGAAATAATACTGGCTGTATCAGTGCCGTCCTCGTGTTTTTATTCAAAAATGTGAGATTTGTTGCCCCGAATGGTGAGAGTAGTTTTTGTTAATGGAAGTCGCAAGAGGTTCTGCCACCTTAAAAACCATAGAATCATAGAATGGTTAGAATTGGAAGGGACCTTCAAGACCATCGTGTTGCAGCCCCCCTGCCTTGGGCAGGGACGCCTCCACTAGAGCGGGTTGCTCAAAGCCCCGTCCAGCCTGGCCTTAAACACTTCCAGGGATGGGGCATCCACAGCTTCCCCGGGCAACCTGTTCCAGTGCCTCACCACCCTCACGGTAAAGAATTTCCTCCTAACATCTAGTCTGAATCTCCCCTCTTCCGATTTAAAACCGTTACCCCTTGTCCTGTCGCTACCTTTCCCGACAGAGAGTCCCTCTCCGGCTCTCCCGTAGGCTCCCTTCAGATATTGGAAGGCTGCTCTGAGGTCTCCCCGGAGCCTTCTCTTCTCCAGGCTGAACAACCCCAGCTCTCTCAGTCTCTCTTCACAGGGGAGGTGCTCCGTCCCTCCGATGGTTTTCGTGGCCCTCCGCTGGGCCCCTTCCAACAGGTCCACGTCCTTCCCGTGTCGAGGACTCCAAAGCTGGACACCGTACTCCAGGTGGGGTCTCGCGCGCGCAGAGTAGAGGGGGGTAGAATCGCCTCCCGTGACCCGCTGGCCACGCTTCTCTTGATGCAGCCCAGGGTGGGGTTGGCTTTCTGGGCTGCCAGCGCGCGTTGCCGGCTCGTACTGACGTGTAATAATGCTACTGATGTACCGTTAGCAGCCTCGTGTTAAAAGAAGCAAGAAGCTGTAATATCCTTAATTTAGACAGTTTTTACGTGAAATGGTGCATCCTCACTGTTTTGTCACTTTCAGGAGCGAGCAATTGACCGAGAGCAGGAGAGAGACCTTTTCCAGCAAGAGATAGGGAAGCCGGAACAACAGCTTAAGGTTCCACAAAGGATTCGGCCTGTCAGCGAGCATCAAACCGGAGAGGTAACGCGCGCTATTGCTTGTACTCAAGGGATCTAAATGGTACGCTGACAGCCGTTCGGATACCCTAGGGAAGCTGTTTTATGGTGTCCCTAACCTGCATCCGTTCGCAAGGCAGGAAAGGAAATCCCCCGAGATGAAAGGCTACGGTGTCGGGGGAACGTGGGGAAAGTGTGTTCTGGGTGTTTTTTGAGTCGGTCGGTTGGATGTTTTTAGTAGCAGACACACAGAAGCCTCGTAACTTTCAAAAAGACTCCCTCGCGTAACTTAATTTAGAAAATGGGGTTTTCAAAAGCCCGTGGAAACATTCAGGACTCCTGTAGCGATTCCCCCTGCTCTTGCGTCCTTTTGTGACATCCTGTTGGTAGCACGGGTACGGGCACCGCAGGAACGCAGTGACCAAGGGGTCACAGCCGAGACGTAGCGGCGCTCTCTGCGTGCGCCTCCCCGGGAGACGTCTGTCTCCCCTGAAACAATCTGGTGACCGCAGAAGGGCAGCTCGAGGAAGTCACAGCAACCTCTTAGGCCCAGCAAAAGCCAGAAAAGCGACAGCGGTGCAAACGCTGTGTATTGTGAAGCTTTTTGCCTGTTTTGTTTGGTGACCTTTGGGTCAATTAAACTGCATTTTATTTTTTGGTGGGTTTTCTCCTGTCTTGCTTTTAGAGCAAGGCTGATATTTTTGCGTGATTCTCTCGCCCGATTTTCAGTCTTCAGCTTCTTCTCGGGTGGCACTGCGATTTTCAAAGAAAAGCTCTTCCTTTCGGTTCAGTTCAGTTGCTGTCGTTCGGTTCTTAAATGGTAGCAACGTTTAGTATTCTATATTAGATAGTTTATGACCACAGACAGTAATGGGACATACATGGATAGACGTGAAATGTAAGTTGTCAAAATATTTATTGCCCTACAATTCTCAGAGGTAGGGGTGTGTTTCCTGGGGTTTCAAAATCTATTTCACTAAAAAGGTTTGTAACAAATCCTGCAAAGTGTTCAGCCCGTACCGGGCCATCTGGCTGTCGTCAGCCTGTGCGTACAAGGAGTGGTGGGCCATTAGCCGAATGTGTGTTAACCGACACGCGTGGAGCAATTCCGCATCCGTCTGCTTCTGTGGCAAAGCGGGTGCCCGCTCCTGTCCTACGGACACGTTCCACAGAGGGGGGAGGCACAATTAGTTTTCCTGAATCCGGGATGTTCGTTTTGAGTTCGTTTTGTGATGCGTCTCCTCATAATTTGAGGCATGGGCAGCGTGTGAATTCCTAGTTAAAATTCTCACAGTTAAAAAGGCAAAACTTCTCCCGAGAAAAAAAATTTCAAATTTGATTGCATAATGAAACGAGGCCTGTTTTTCTGCACAGAAACGATTTGTGCAAATCGTCCTGAATTACAAGCGTGTATACCCAGATGTGTACACTCCAAGTTGGCAGATAGGCTGCAGCAGAAATGTAAAGCATGCTTTAAGGTGAAAGATGGCTGTAACTGTGATGAAAACTTTAAGGTTCGTACTAGATGCTTTTAAAGTAGGATTTTTAACAGGCAGGCGCAGCGGCAATTTTAGAGCTGAGTGGTGCCGAATATTACCCATTTACAGACAGAATTCTCGGTACTGTCTTAGATTTACATCGAATTTCTATCAAATGAGCCACCTAGCCTTCCTATATAGTATATTTTGGTGCCCCGATATTACTTGGCGTATTTCATAAGTATACCTTTTATGGCCGTTTCTCGTGCTTTTCCGAGAGAGCTGCTTTACTTTTTCATAGTTGCACGGTTTTTGAATGCCTCTTCTGCCTTTCAGATCTTCTCTTTCTCCTACGCCTTAAATACTCGTACAAGAACAGGCAGAAAATGTTATGTGCAGCTGTAACGTGGTTTGGGTTTTTTTTTGGTAGGATGAAATGGAAATACTGGGACTGGCGATCCAGAAGTCTGAAGAAGCCACCGTAAAGGACCGTCCCAGTGACTACCGTCGAGTTAGGATTATTAAAAGCACCAAAGCGACACGCTCGTAGAGATGGGGACTACCTCTGGACACGTGTTAATCCCGGTGAGGTGTCCTCGGGATACAGATGGTCTGCGCTTCCTGCTCTGACAAGACAGAAGCGATGAGCTTCAGGATGAGCTCCTGAAGACAAGAAAGAGGCCAGGTGCCGGGGTTCTTGTCTCTTTCTTTGTTTGTTTGTTTGTTTGTTTTGGGCGGGGGGTGGCGGGCGGGCGGGCGTGTGGCTTCCAAAACAGGGTGCGCGGTTGACTGCAGGTGGCAGCCTGCAGAGCTCTTTTGCTGCCTGACCTCGCCTTTTCTTTGTCACTCCTCTTTCATGGCATCTGCGCTGAAAGCCGGGGCGGTCAACGAAGAGACGTGGACAAAACGGGACGAACCGGCGCCGCTTCTGCCTGTTTTCCAGGCTTTGCCACGAACCAAGGAGCATCATCAGCCTCGTCACTGGTGGCGGCGAGTCCTGAGGTGGCTTAGGTGAGTCGAGCCTTCCAGGAACGTCCGTTGTCCGTAGCCTACGGCGTGTCATTTGGACGTCAGTCGGAAGGAGGTTTCCCTTTCTGAAAGGGCACCGGTTTCTCGTGCCAAGCGGTTGCCTCTCCTGAAGTTCCCACGAGAGGGGATCCTCGGAGACGATGCGCTGGGCAGCAGAAGTCATCAGCGAGGAGACGTCGCGCGCTCTATTAAATAGGGACAAAAAGAAAGACGATGTCCTTCCAAAGGCCCGAGCGCGGCACCTCTTCCGACGGCCGATGGCATGGCCGGCCTTTGGGCTCTGGGTCCCCCGTAACAGCGGGGACACGGCCAAACCCTGTTCCTCTGCGTGTTCGGCACAGCCAAAAGCCTTGGCCGGTCCGCCGGTCGTTTTCGGTAGCCTGGTGGACTGCGGCACCGGGGATTGGATTTCCCCCCGCCAAAAGTACAGCCGTTTGGGGAATCTCTTACCTTCCTGTTTTTTTCTATCGTAAAGGAGACTTTAAAAAAAGGGTTAAAGTCGTATAACGTGCAAACTGACTTGCAGGCTTTAAACGGCAACCGTCCACCGGCTGTAGCCTACAGCGTCTTAGGCGTCCCTAAGCGGCGAGGTATTTGTTCCAAATCTTTGAAAAGAGAGGCGACTGAAGGTAACGGGTTGGGTTTTTGGTTGGGTTTTTTTTCTAGTTTTTTTGTTTTTTGTTTTTCCCCCCCCTTTTCTTTAGGCGGAGCGCTCTGAAGAACCTGATTTCTGCCTGGCTTTCAGCGTCGCGTTTCCCCGGCAGTGCGGTAGCATCTCTCTCGGGCAGTGCCGCCGGCCAGATGTCCCTCCTCCTTGGGTAGGAGAGAAAGCAGCCCCCGGTCAAATGACAACTGCGCGTTCTGGAGACGGAGAGCGCAACGGTGGGGGTTCGGAGCTGTGCCAGTTGAATTAGCGCCGAAGAAAAAGTCCGAGGCTTTTCTAGCGTGAGTATTTTTCTTGGCCGTATCTAAACGCGCGCAGAGCTTTCCAGCGGCAGGGAAAGGGAAGGGAGGAGGCGCTTCCCCCCAGCGGGCGGAGGGTTTGTTACGCTGTTAGGCTGAGAAGGTGTTGCAAGTGGCACGGGTCAGTCTGAATAGGGACCTGAAGCGTCGGGATGGCTCCGGCTTTGGCAGGCCGTGCCGTCTTTGGAGCGGAGCTGTTTCCCCGCAATCCTCCTGTAGCTCAGCTCCTGTCCTGTCCCTCGGCCGGAGGGAATTCCTCTACTCTCTTCGGTGCTCTTTCGTTTGATGATGCTGATCTCCGGTTGGGGTTTGCTGTTTGTTTTGCAGGTGCCTCGTTGTCCGCGTCTCGTGCTGCTCGACAGATGCCCCGGCCCGGGTTTGCAGCCGGTGGTGGAGCCGCCTGAGGGGAAGGGGCCAGCCCTGGGTCTGGTCGTTCGGTGCATTTTTTGGGGCGAATTAAAAAAACCGGTGTGTGTGTGGGGGGGGGTGGTGGTGTGATGATGTCATTTGGGGCAGCCGGATGTCAGCGGGGGAGCGACGGTGCGGCGGAGGAGCAGGTGAGTGGGGGTTAAGTGGGGTTCCCCCCACAAGAGGGTGGGTCACGGCCCCCAAACGCCTGAAAACTTGGTGCGGGGCAGGTGGTTGGGGTTTTGGGCGGTGGTGTTTAAAAAATGTTAAAAGCTGTATATGCGGGGGTGAGGCATTGGAGTAGAGAACAATCTCTCATTTTTCTGTGTGTTGAAAAATAATATTCCCTTACGTATATAAAAGGAGTTCCAAATACCAACCCGTATCTCTAAGGATTCTGTATTATTTAATGGGAGTTTAGACGACGGAAAGATTTTTTAAAAGATTTATTTATAAAGAGAGATTGAAGCGTCAAAGC
Organism: Numenius arquata; assembly: GCF_964106895.1. Taxonomy (NCBI): domain Eukaryota; kingdom Metazoa; phylum Chordata; class Aves; order Charadriiformes; family Scolopacidae; genus Numenius; species Numenius arquata. Next base: position 220,420 of record NW_027414521.1, read on the forward strand.
GGATGTCTGGACAGGTCGCTAGTCCAATTGGATGTTGTCTATCTATCGTGCGTGTTAATCTGTAAGTCTAAACAGATGTGACTCTTAGCAGAGGTTCTGTCGAAGTGTATCAAGAGCATCCGTTTTCCCTAAGTCTTACCCACGGGTCGGTCAGTGCGGAGGCGTAAACGCCTGTGCTGTAGATGGTTCCAGACTGCAAAGAGAGCCTATCGCTAGAAGGGATTTCCAAACTGGCCCTCCCCTCTGCTCTCTCTTGCCGGCGTCCAAGCGCTTTCAAAAGCGCTTTAAGCAGGAGTGTTGATTCCCAGGAGGATAGGGAAGCTCTACAGAGAGACTTAGGTAGATTGGATCGTTGGGCCAACGTCAGTGGTATGAGTTTCAACAAGGGCAAGTGCCAGGTTCTGCGCGTGGGCCACAATAACCCCGAGCAGCGCTACAGGCTTGGGGAAATGTGGCTGGAAAACCACCTGGAAGAAAGAGACCTGGGGGTTCTAATGGACAAGCGGCTGAACGTGAGCCGGCAGTGTGCCCAGGTGGCCACGAAAGCCAACGGCATCCTGGCTTGTATTAGAAACAGCGTGAGCAGCAGAAGTAGGGAGGCGATTGTGCCCCCTGTACTCGGCACTGGTGAGGCCACACCTGGAGTATTGCGTCCGGTTTTGGGCACCTCAATCCAAGAGAGATGTCGAGGTGCTGGAGCGAGTGCAGAGGAGGGCAACGAAGCTGGTGAAGGGCCTGGAAAACAAATCCTATGAAGAGCGGTTGAAGGAGCTGGGACTGTTTAGTATGAGGAAGAGGGGGCTGAGGGGAGACCTCGTCACTCTCTAAAACTACTTGAAAGGACACTGTAGAGAGGTCGGTGCTGGTCTCTTGGCACGGGTAGGTAACGACAGAACGAGAGGGAACGGCTTCAAGCTCCAACAGGGTAGGTTTAGACTGGACGTTAGGAAAGAATGTTTCACAGAGGGAGTGGTCGGGCATTGGAACAGGCTACCCAGGGAGGTGGTCGAGTCACCATCCCTGGATGTGTTTAAGAACCGTCGAGATGTGGTGTTGGGGGATATGGTGTAGGGGAGAACTTTGTAGAGTAGGGTAGATGGTTGGACTCGATGATCCCAAGGGTCTCTTGCAACCTAGACGATTCTATGATTCTATGAAAAGCAGCCCCTTCCCCCGTTTCCCCTCCCGCCCTGGGGAGCTGGATCGGTGCAGCGGGACAGGAGGAAAAAAACCCAGCCCCGTTTTCCTGCAGGGACGCAAAGCTCCCCGATGTCTCTGTGGTGGATAAGGCGGCACCCCCGCCTGCCTTCCTGGACGCCGGCGGACTGGCTGCTGTCGCCCCCACGGCCCCCGGGGCCACGCGCAGAGCGCCGCGGCGTCCCTGGGGCTGGTTGCGGGGCGAACACCGGAGGTTTTTGGCGCCGAGGCGACGGCTGCGGCTGCCCGGACTGCGAGCGGGGACAGGGCAGAGAGCGGGAAGGCCTGCCCGCCGGTAAGTGGTCACGGTCCCTGGGTGGAGGGAAGCGGGCTGAGAGCGGTCACCGCTCATGGCCCCGGTGAGGTCTCAGAGGGGGACAAGGAAGGGGGCGTGGGCGCTGTCCGGCTGCCCGGTGCTTTCCGCCCGCTGCGGACCGGTCCGCAGCGATTTCTGGGCTGGCCGCCGTTTTCCCCCGGCCCCCTCCGGTTCCGGAGCGGCTCGGCCCGCCCATACCGCGCGCCCATTGGTCGCGGTGCCGTAAGCGGCGCCCGTCCTCTAGGAGCCCCCGTCCCATTGGTCGATCGCGCCGTCAATCTCCAGCGCCTCCCAGTCCGGCCAATCGGAGCGCGGCAGGCGATCCGACCAATCGGAGCGGGGCGGTCGCGTTGTGATTGGCTCGTCCTCCTGTCAATCCGCCCGGGGGCGGTTGCCATGGTGAGGAAGCCCCGCCCGGTCGCGCATGCGCAGTAGTAAGGACGGCGCCGCCCTCACTACTGCGCATGCGCCACAGGGCGGGGCGTCCTCACCATGGCAACCGCCCCCTGGCGGATTGACAGGAGGACGAGCCAATCACAGCGCGACCGCCGCGCTCCGATTGGTCGGATCGCCTGCCGCGCTCCGATTGGCCGGGGTGGGAGGCGCTGAAGATTGACGGCGCGACCGACCAATGGGACGGGCTCCCCGAGGACGGAAGCCGCTTCCGGCGCCGTGACCAATGGGCGCGCCGCATGGGCGGGCCGAGCCGCTCCGGAAGCGGAGGGGGCCGGGGGAAAATGGCGGCGCGCGCAGAAGCGGCTGCGGCGCGGCGCGGACCGCACCGCACCGCACCGGACCGGCGCGGGCGGAAAGCACCGGGCAGCCGGACAGCGTCGCGGTGCCGCTGGACAGCGTCGCGGTGCCGCTGGACAGCGTCGCGAGGCAGCTGGACAGCGTCGAGGCCAGTGGGGGGGCGCGGGGAAGGCGGCCGGGGTCCCGAGGCGGCTCCGATGGGAGACGGCGTTGCGGGGGGGCGGGCTGAGGCGTCTGGGGAGGTGCTCGCGGCTCCCGGGGCTGGCAAACGGGCTCGCGTGGCTGGTGTTGGGGCTTCAGCCGGAGAGGGAGTCGTGTGGCTTTGGGCTGAGGGGCGGGGGTGGAGTCCGGCGTTTTGGGGACTCGAGCAGAGGCTCAGCGGCTGGGTTTTGGGGCTCGGAAGGGGGCAGTAAGTGATGCGGTTTGGGGGCGGAGAGCAGAAGCCGTTTTGGCTGGTTCTGCAGGGGAGGGTGGGCAGGAGGGCGTTGGGGGCTGCGGGGGAAAGCAGGGGCTGGGCGGGCTGCGGGGTGCTCAAACAGCAGGTGAGGTTTTCAAATCTGCAACTTGTAACTGTTGCAGCTTTGTTCTGGCTTCCTCCATTTTTGCAAAAGCTTCTGTTGCTAGACAGAGCATTCCTCTGTGTATCAGCTACTTGAGCTAGTTTATTTCAATGCGTCTGATCAGGTTTGTCTGTTCAGCAAAGTGGCATTTAAAGGTGACGTTTCACCGGATGCCAGCGGCTGTGCCTTATTTCCAGTATAAAGATGTATTCCCCAAATATCAGAGTGGGATATAACAACTGCAGCTGGTCAAAAGTAACACTGAAATGCAAAATTTAGAATTTCTTTTTTCCCATTGGCTCCTCCTCAGTATGAACACAAAGTTAATTTCTATTCTTAATTCCTATTTATGCTACATATATGAAGGATGAACGCGAGGAAAGGAGACCATAAAATACTGGCCTATTGCTATTTGTATGCTGTGCTTTGAACAGAAGAGACAAAACTGTCCTTTTTGTGAAATAATACTGGCTGTATCAGTGCCGTCCTCGTGTTTTTATTCAAAAATGTGAGATTTGTTGCCCCGAATGGTGAGAGTAGTTTTTGTTAATGGAAGTCGCAAGAGGTTCTGCCACCTTAAAAACCATAGAATCATAGAATGGTTAGAATTGGAAGGGACCTTCAAGACCATCGTGTTGCAGCCCCCCTGCCTTGGGCAGGGACGCCTCCACTAGAGCGGGTTGCTCAAAGCCCCGTCCAGCCTGGCCTTAAACACTTCCAGGGATGGGGCATCCACAGCTTCCCCGGGCAACCTGTTCCAGTGCCTCACCACCCTCACGGTAAAGAATTTCCTCCTAACATCTAGTCTGAATCTCCCCTCTTCCGATTTAAAACCGTTACCCCTTGTCCTGTCGCTACCTTTCCCGACAGAGAGTCCCTCTCCGGCTCTCCCGTAGGCTCCCTTCAGATATTGGAAGGCTGCTCTGAGGTCTCCCCGGAGCCTTCTCTTCTCCAGGCTGAACAACCCCAGCTCTCTCAGTCTCTCTTCACAGGGGAGGTGCTCCGTCCCTCCGATGGTTTTCGTGGCCCTCCGCTGGGCCCCTTCCAACAGGTCCACGTCCTTCCCGTGTCGAGGACTCCAAAGCTGGACACCGTACTCCAGGTGGGGTCTCGCGCGCGCAGAGTAGAGGGGGGTAGAATCGCCTCCCGTGACCCGCTGGCCACGCTTCTCTTGATGCAGCCCAGGGTGGGGTTGGCTTTCTGGGCTGCCAGCGCGCGTTGCCGGCTCGTACTGACGTGTAATAATGCTACTGATGTACCGTTAGCAGCCTCGTGTTAAAAGAAGCAAGAAGCTGTAATATCCTTAATTTAGACAGTTTTTACGTGAAATGGTGCATCCTCACTGTTTTGTCACTTTCAGGAGCGAGCAATTGACCGAGAGCACGAGAGAGACCTTTTCCAGCAAGAGATAGGGAAGCCGGAACAACAGCTTAAGGTTCCACAAAGGATTCGGCCTGTCAGCGAGCATCAAACCGGAGAGGTAACGCGCGCTATTGCTTGTACTCAAGGGATCTAAATGGTACGCTGACAGCCGTTCGGATACCCTAGGGAAGCTGTTTTATGGTGTCCCTAACCTGCATCCGTTCGCAAGGCAGGAAAGGAAATCCCCCGAGATGAAAGGCTACGGTGTCGGGGGAACGTGGGGAAAGTGTGTTCTGGGTGTTTTTTGAGTCGGTCTGTTGGATGTTTTTAGTAGCAGACACACAGAAGCCTCGTAACTTTCAAAAAGACTCCCTCGCGTAACTTAATTTAGAAAATGGGGTTTTCAAAAGCCCGTGGAAACATTCAGGACTCCTGTAGCGATTCCCCCTGCTCTTGCGTCCTTTTGTGACATCCTGTTGGTAGCACGGGTACGGGCACCGCAGGAACGCAGTGACCAAGGGGTCACAGCCGAGACGTAGCGGCGCTCTCTGCGTGCGCCTCCCCGGGAGACGTCTGTCTCCCCTGAAACAATCTGGTGACCGCAGAAGGGCAGCTCGAGGAAGTCACAGCAACCTCTTAGGCCCAGCAAAAGCCAGAAAAGCGACAGCGGTGCAAACGCTGTGTATTGTGAAGCTTTTTGCCTGTTTTGTTTGGTGACCTTTGGGTCAATTAAACTGCATTTTATTTTTTGGTGGGTTTTCTCCTGTCTTGCTTTTAGAGCAAGGCTGATATTTTTGCGTGATTCTCTCGCCCGATTTTCAGTCTTCAGCTTCTTCTCGGGTGGCACTGCGATTTTCAAAGAAAAGCTCTTCCTTTCGGTTCAGTTCAGTTGCTGTCGTTCGGTTCTTAAATGGTAGCAACGTTTAGTATTCTATATTAGATAGTTTATGACCACAGACAGTAATGGGACATACATGGATAGACGTGAAATGTAAGTTGTCAAAATATTTATTGCCCTACAATTCTCAGAGGTAGGGGTGTGTTTCCTGGGGTTTCAAAATCTATTTCACTAAAAAGGTTTGTAACAAATCCTGCAAAGTGTTCAGCCCGTACCGGGCCATCTGGCTGTCGTCAGCCTGTGCGTACAAGGAGTGGTGGGCCATTAGCCGAATGTGTGTTAACCGACACGCGTGGAGCAATTCCGCATCCGTCTGCTTCTGTGGCAAAGCGGGTGCCCGCTCCTGTCCTACGGACACGTTCCACAGAGGGGGGAGGCACAATTAGTTTTCCTGAATCCGGGATGTTCGTTTTGAGTTCGTTTTGTGATGCGTCTCCTCATAATTTGAGGCATGGGCAGCGTGTGAATTCCTAGTTAAAATTCTCACAGTTAAAAAGGCAAAACTTCTCCCGAGAAAAAAAATTTCAAATTTGATTGCATAATGAAACGAGGCCTGTTTTTCTGCACAGAAACGATTTGTGCAAATCGTCCTGAATTACAAGCGTGTATACCCAGATGTGTACACTCCAAGTTGGCAGATAGGCTGCAGCAGAAATGTAAAGCATGCTTTAAGGTGAAAGATGGCTGTAACTGTGATGAAAACTTTAAGGTTCGTACTAGATGCTTTTAAAGTAGGATTTTTAACAGGCAGGCGCAGCGGCAATTTTAGAGCTGAGTGGTGCCGAATATTACCCATTTACAGACAGAATTCTCGGTACTGTCTTAGATTTACATCGAATTTCTATCAAATGAGCCACCTAGCCTTCCTATATAGTATATTTTGGTGCCCCGATATTACTTGGCGTATTTCATAAGTATACCTTTTATGGCCGTTTCTCGTGCTTTTCCGAGAGAGCTGCTTTACTTTTTCATAGTTGCACGGTTTTTGAATGCCTCTTCTGCCTTTCAGATCTTCTCTTTCTCCTACGCCTTAAATACTCGTACAAGAACAGGCAGAAAATGTTATGTGCAGCTGTAACGTGGTTTGGGTTTTTTTTTGGTAGGATGAAATGGAAATACTGGGACTGGCGATCCAGAAGTCTGAAGAAGCCACCGTAAAGGACCGTCCCAGTGACTACCGTCGAGTTAGGATTATTAAAAGCACCAAAGCGACACGCTCGTAGAGATGGGGACTACCTCTGGACACGTGTTAATCCCGGTCAGGTGTCCTCGGGATACAGATGGTCTGCGCTTCCTGCTCTGACAAGACAGAAGCGATGAGCTTCAGGATGAGCTCCTGAAGACAAGAAAGAGGCCAGGTGCCGGGGTTCTTGTCTCTTTCTTTGTTTGTTTGTTTGTTTGTTTTGGGCGGGGGGTGGCGGGCGGGCGGGCGTGTGGCTTCCAAAACAGGGTGCGCGGTTGACTGCAGGTGGCAGCCTGCAGAGCTCTTTTGCTGCCTGACCTCGCCTTTTCTTTGTCACTCCTCTTTCATGGCATCTGCGCTGAAAGCCGGGGCGGTCAACGAAGAGACGTGGACAAAACGGGACGAACCGGCGCCGCTTCTGCCTGTTTTCCAGGCTTTGCCACGAACCAAGGAGCATCATCAGCCTCGTCACTGGTGGCGGCGAGTCCTGAGGTGGCTTAGGTGAGTCGAGCCTTCCAGGAACGTCCGTTGTCCGTAGCCTACGGCGTGTCATTTGGACGTCAGTCGGAAGGAGGTTTCCCTTTCTGAAAGGGCACCGGTTTCTCGTGCCAAGCGGTTGCCTCTCCTGAAGTTCCCACGAGAGGGGATCCTCGGAGACGATGCGCTGGGCAGCAGAAGTCATCAGCGAGGAGACGTCGCGCGCTCTATTAAATAGGGACAAAAAGAAAGACGATGTCCTTCCAAAGGCCCGAGCGCGGCACCTCTTCCGACGGCCGATGGCATGGCCGGCCTTTGGGCTCTGGGTCCCCCGTAACAGCGGGGACACGGCCAAACCCTGTTCCTCTGCGTGTTCGGCACAGCCAAAAGCCTTGGCCGGTCCGCCGGTCGTTTTCGGTAGCCTGGTGGACTGCGGCACCGGGGATTGGATTTCCCCCCGCCAAAAGTACAGCCGTTTGGGGAATCTCTTACCTTCCTGTTTTTTTCTATCGTAAAGGAGACTTTAAAAAAAGGGTTAAAGTCGTATAACGTGCAAACTGACTTGCAGGCTTTAAACGGCAACCGTCCACCGGCTGTAGCCTACAGCGTCTTAGGCGTCCCTAAGCGGCGAGGTATTTGTTCCAAATCTTTGAAAAGAGAGGCGACTGAAGGTAACGGGTTGGGTTTTTGGTTGGGTTTTTTTTCTAGTTTTTTTGTTTTTTGTTTTTCCCCCCCCTTTTCTTTAGGCGGAGCGCTCTGAAGAACCTGATTTCTGCCTGGCTTTCAGCGTCGCGTTTCCCCGGCAGTGCGGTAGCATCTCTCTCGGGCAGTGCCGCCGGCCAGATGTCCCTCCTCCTTGGGTAGGAGAGAAAGCAGCCCCCGGTCAAATGACAACTGCGCGTTCTGGAGACGGAGAGCGCAACGGTGGGGGTTCGGAGCTGTGCCAGTTGAATTAGCGCCGAAGAAAAAGTCCGAGGCTTTTCTAGCGTGAGTATTTTTCTTGGCCGTATCTAAACGCGCGCAGAGCTTTCCAGCGGCAGGGAAAGGGAAGGGAGGAGGCGCTTCCCCCCAGCGGGCGGAGGGTTTGTTACGCTGTTAGGCTGAGAAGGTGTTGCAAGTGGCACGGGTCAGTCTGAATAGGGACCTGAAGCGTCGGGATGGCTCCGGCTTTGGCAGGCCGTGCCGTCTTTGGAGCGGAGCTGTTTCCCCGCAATCCTCCTGTAGCTCAGCTCCTGTCCTGTCCCTCGGCCGGAGGGAATTCCTCTACTCTCTTCGGTGCTCTTTCGTTTGATGATGCTGATCTCCGGTTGGGGTTTGCTGTTTGTTTTGCAGGTGCCTCGTTGTCCGCGTCTCGTGCTGCTCGACAGATGCCCCGGCCCGGGTTTGCAGCCGGTGGTGGAGCCGCCTGAGGGGAAGGGGCCAGCCCTGGGTCTGGTCGTTCGGTGCATTTTTTGGGGCGAATTAAAAAAACCGGTGTGTGTGTGTGGGGGGGTGGTGGTGTGATGATGTCATTTGGGGCAGCCGGATGTCAGCGGGGGAGCGACGGTGCGGCGGAGGAGCAGGTGAGTGGGGGTTAAGTGGGGTTCCCCCCACAAGAGGGTGGGTCACGGCCCCCAAACGCCTGAAAACTTGGTGCGGGGCAGGTGGTTGGGGTTTTGGGCGGTGGTGTTTAAAAAATGTTAAAAGCTGTATATGCGGGGGTGAGGCATTGGAGTAGAGAACAATCTCTCATTTTTCTGTGTGTTGAAAAATAATATTCCCTTACGTATATAAAAGGAGTTCCAAATACCAACCCGTATCTCTAAGGATTCTGTATTATTTAATGGGAGTTTAGACGACGGAAAGATTTTTTAAAAGATTTATTTATAAAGAGAGATTGAAGCGTCAAAGCGGATGTCTGGACAGGTCGCTAGTCCAATTGGATGTTGTCTATCTATCGTGCGTGTTAATCTGTAAGTCTAAACAGATGTGACTCTTAGCAGAGGTTCTGTCGAAGTGTATCAAGAGCATCCGTTTTCCCTAAGTCTTACCCACGGGTCGGTCAGTGCGGAGGCGTAAACGCCTGTGCTGTAGATGGTTCCAGACTGCAAAGAGAGCCTATCGCTAGAAGGGATTTCCAAACTGGCCCTCCCCTCTGCTCTCTCTTGCCGGCGTCCAAGCGCTTTCAAAAGCGCTTTAAGCAGGAGTGTTGATTCCCAGGAGGATAGGGAAGCTCTACAGAGAGACTTAGGTAGATTGGATCGTTGGGCCAACGTCAGTGGTATGAGTTTCAACAAGGGCAAGTGCCAGGTTCTGCGCGTGGGCCACAATAACCCCGAGCAGCGCTACAGGCTTGGGGAAATGTGGCTGGAAAACCACCTGGAAGAAAGAGACCTGGGGGTTCTAATGGACAAGCGGCTGAACGTGAGCCGGCAGTGTGCCCAGGTGGCCACGAAAGCCAACGGCATCCTGGCTTGTATTAGAAACAGCGTGAGCAGCAGAAGTAGGGAGGCGATTGTGCCCCCTGTACTCGGCACTGGTGAGGCCACACCTGGAGTATTGCGTCCGGTTTTGGGCACCTCAATCCAAGAGAGATGTCGAGGTGCTGGAGCGAGTGCAGAGGAGGGCAACGAAGCTGGTGAAGGGCCTGGAAAACAAATCCTATGAAGAGCGGTTGAAGGAGCTGGGACTGTTTAGTATGAGGAAGAGGGGGCTGAGGGGAGACCTCGTCACTCTCTAAAACTACTTGAAAGGACACTGTAGAGAGGTCGGTGCTGGTCTCTTGGCACGGGTAGGTAACGACAGAACGAGAGGGAACGGCTTCAAGCTCCAACAGGGTAGGTTTAGACTGGACGTTAGGAAAGAATGTTTCACAGAGGGAGTGGTCGGGCATTGGAACAGGCTACCCAGGGAGGTGGTCGAGTCACCATCCCTGGATGTGTTTAAGAACCGTCGAGATGTGGTGTTGGGGGATATGGTGTAGGGGAGAACTTTGTAGAGTAGGGTAGATGGTTGGACTCGATGATCCCAAGGGTCTCTTGCAACCTAGACGATTCTATGATTCTATGAAAAGCAGCCCCTTCCCCCGTTTCCCCTCCCGCCCTGGGGAGCTGGATCGGTGCAGCGGGACAGGAGGAAAAAAACCCAGCCCCGTTTTCCTGCAGGGACGCAAAGCTCCCCGATGTCTCTGTGGTGGATAAGGCGGCACCCCCGCCTGCCTTCCTGGACGCCGGCGGACTGGCTGCTGTCGCCCCCACGGCCCCCGGGGCCACGCGCAGAGCGCCGCGGCGTCCCTGGGGCTGGTTGCGGGGCGAACACCGGAGGTTTTTGGCGCCGAGGCGACGGCTGCGGCTGCCCGGACTGCGAGCGGGGACAGGGCAGAGAGCGGGAAGGCCTGCCCGCCGGTAAGTGGTCACGGTCCCTGGGTGGAGGGAAGCGGGCTGAGAGCGGTCACCGCTCATGGCCCCGGTGAGGTCTCAGAGGGGGACAAGGAAGGGGGCGTGGGCGCTGTCCGGCTGCCCGGTGCTTTCCGCCCGCTGCGGACCGGTCCGCAGCGATTTCTGGGCTGGCCGCCGTTTTCCCCCGGCCCCCTCCGGTTCCGGAGCGGCTCGGCCCGCCCATACCGCGCGCCCATTGGTCGCGGTGCCGTAAGCGGCGCCCGTCCTCTAGGAGCCCCCGTCCCATTGGTCGATCGCGCCGTCAATCTCCAGCGCCTCCCAGTCCGGCCAATCGGAGCGCGGCAGGCGATCCGACCAATCGGAGCGGGGCGGTCGCGTTGTGATTGGCTCGTCCTCCTGTCAATCCGCCCGGGGGCGGTTGCCATGGTGAGGAAGCCCCGCCCGGTCGCGCATGCGCAGTAGTAAGGACGGCGCCGCCCTCACTACTGCGCATGCGCCACAGGGCGGGGCGTCCTCACCATGGCAACCGCCCCCTGGCGGATTGACAGGAGGACGAGCCAATCACAGCGCGACCGCCGCGCTCCGATTGGTCGGATCGCCTGCCGCGCTCCGATTGGCCGGGGTGGGAGGCGCTGAAGATTGACGGCGCGACCGACCAATGGGACGGGCTCCCCGAGGACGGAAGCCGCTTCCGGCGCCGTGACCAATGGGCGCGCCGCATGGGCGGGCCGAGCCGCTCCGGAAGCGGAGGGGGCCGGGGGAAAATGGCGGCGCGCGCAGAAGCGGCTGCGGCGCGGCGCGGACCGCACCGCACCGCACCGGACCGGCGCGGGCGGAAAGCACCGGGCAGCCGGACAGCGTCGCGGTGCCGCTGGACAGCGTCGCGGTGCCGCTGGACAGCGTCGCGAGGCAGCTGGACAGCGTCGAGGCCAGTGGGGGGGCGCGGGGAAGGCGGCCGGGGTCCCGAGGCGGCTCCGATGGGAGACGGCGTTGCGGGGGGGCGGGCTGAGGCGTCTGGGGAGGTGCTCGCGGCTCCCGGGGCTGGCAAACGGGCTCGCGTGGCTGGTGTTGGGGCTTCAGCCGGAGAGGGAGTCGTGTGGCTTTGGGCTGAGGGGCGGGGGTGGAGTCCGGCGTTTTGGGGACTCGAGCAGAGGCTCAGCGGCTGGGTTTTGGGGCTCGGAAGGGGGCAGTAAGCGATGCGGTTCGGGGGCGGAGAGCAGAAGCCGTTTTGGCTGGTTCTGCAGGGGGGGGTGGGCAGGAGGGCGTTGGGGGCTGCGGGGGAAAGCAGGGGCTGGGCGGGCTGCGGGGTGCTCAAACAGCAGGTGAGGTTTTCAAATCTGCAACTTGTAACTGTTGCAGCTTTGTTCTGGCTTCCTCCATTTTTGCAAAAGCTTCTGTTGCTAGACAGAGCATTCCTCTGTGTATCAGCTACTTGAGCTAGTTTATTTCAATGCGTCTGATCAGGTTTGTCTGTTCAGCAAAGTGGCATTTAAAGGTGACGTTTCACCGGATGCCAGCGGCTGTGCCTTATTTCCAGTATAAAGATGTATTCCCCAAATATCAGAGTGGGATATAACAACTGCAGCTGGTCAAAAGTAACACTGAAATGCAAAATTTAGAATTTCTTTTTTCCCATTGGCTCCTCCTCAGTATGAACACAAAGTTAATTTCTATTCTTAATTCCTATTTATGCTACATATATGAAGGATGAACGCGAGGAAAGGAGACCATAAAATACTGGCCTATTGCTATTTGTATGCTGTGCTTTGAACAGAAGAGACAAAACTGTCCTTTTTGTGAAATAATACTGGCTGTATCAGTGCCGTCCTCGTGTTTTTATTCAAAAATGTGAGATTTGTTGCCCCGAATGGTGAGAGTAGTTTTTGTTAATGGAAGTCGCAAGAGGTTCTGCCACCTTAAAAACCATAGAATCATAGAATGGTTAGAATTGGAAGGGACCTTCAAGACCATCGTGTTGCAGCCCCCCTGCCTTGGGCAGGGACGCCTCCACTAGAGCGGGTTGCTCAAAGCCCCGTCCAGCCTGGCCTTAAACACTTCCAGGGATGGGGCATCCACAGCTTCCCCGGGCAACCTGTTCCAGTGCCTCACCACCCTCACGGTAAAGAATTTCCTCCTAACATCTAGTCTGAATCTCCCCTCTTCCGATTTAAAACCGTTACCCCTTGTCCTGTCGCTACCTTTCCCGACAGAGAGTCCCTCTCCGGCTCTCCCGTAGGCTCCCTTCAGATATTGGAAGGCTGCTCTGAGGTCTCCCCGGAGCCTTCTCTTCTCCAGGCTGAACAACCCCAGCTCTCTCAGTCTCTCTTCACAGGGGAGGTGCTCCGTCCCTCCGATGGTTTTCGTGGCCCTCCGCTGGGCCCCTTCCAACAGGTCCACGTCCTTCCCGTGTCGAGGACTCCAAAGCTGGACACCGTACTCCAGGTGGGGTCTCGCGTGCGCAGAGTAGAGGGGGGTAGAATCGCCTCCCGTGACCCGCTGGCCACGCTTCTCTTGATGCAGCCCAGGGTGGGGTTGGCTTTCTGGGCTGCCAGCGCGCGTTGCCGGCTCGTACTGACGTGTAATAATGCTACTGATGTACCGTTAGCAGCCTCGTGTTAAAAGAAGCAAGAAGCTGTAATATCCTTAATTTAGACAGTTTTTACGTGAAATGGTGCATCCTCACTGTTTTGTCACTTTCAGGAGCGAGCAATTGACCGAGAGCACGAGAGAGACCTTTTCCAGCAAGAGATAGGGAAGCCGGAACAACAGCTTAAGGTTCCACAAAGGATTCGGCCTGTCAGCGAGCATCAAACCGGAGAGGTAACGCGCGCTATTGCTTGTACTCAAGGGATCTAAATGGTACGCTGACAGCCGTTCGGATACCCTAGGGAAGCTGTTTTATGGTGTCCCTAACCTGCATCCGTTCGCAAGGCAGGAAAGGAAATCCCCCGAGATGAAAGGCTACGGTGTCGGGGGAACGTGGGGAAAGTGTGTTCTGGGTGTTTTTTGAGTCGGTCTGTTGGATGTTTTTAGTAGCAGACACACAGAAGCCTCGTAACTTTCAAAAAGACTCCCTCGCGTAACTTAATTTAGAAAATGGGGTTTTCAAAAGCCCGTGGAAACATTCAGGACTCCTGTAGCGATTCCCCCTGCTCTTGCGTCCTTTTGTGACATCCTGTTGGTAGCACGGGTACGGGCACCGCAGGAACGCAGTGACCAAGGGGTCACAGCCGAGACGTAGCGGCGCTCTCTGCGTGCGCCTCCCCGGGAGACGTCTGTCTCCCCTGAAACAATCTGGTGACCGCAGAAGGGCAGCTCGAGGAAGTCACAGCAACCTCTTAGGCCCAGCAAAAGCCAGAAAAGCGACAGCGGTGCAAACGCTGTGTATTGTGAAGCTTTTTGCCTGTTTTGTTTGGTGACCTTTGGGTCAATTAAACTGCATTTTATTTTTTGGTGGGTTTTCTCCTGTCTTGCTTTTAGAGCAAGGCTGATATTTTTGCGTGATTCTCTCGCCCGATTTTCAGTCTTCAGCTTCTTCTCGGGTGGCACTGCGATTTTCAAAGAAAAGCTCTTCCTTTCGGTTCAGTTCAGTTGCTGTCGTTCGGTTCTTAAATGGTAGCAACGTTTAGTATTCTATATTAGATAGTTTATGACCACAGACAGTAATGGGACATACATGGATAGACGTGAAATGTAAGTTGTCAAAATATTTATTGCCCTACAATTCTCGGAGGTAGGGGTGTGTTTCCTGGGGTTTCAAAATCTATTTCACTAAAAAGGTTTGTAACAAATCCTGCAAAGTGTTCAGCCCGTACCGGGCCATCTGGCTGTCGTCAGCCTGTGCGTACAAGGAGTGGTGGGCCATTAGCCGAATGTGTGTTAACCGACACGCGTGGAGCAATTCCGCATCCGTCTGCTTCTGTGGCAAAGCGGGTGCCCGCTCCTGTCCTACGGACACGTTCCACAGAGGGGGGAGGCACAATTAGTTTTCCTGAATCCGGGATGTTCGTTTTGAGTTCGTTTTGTGATGCGTCTCCTCATAATTTGAGGCATGGGCAGCGTGTGAATTCCTAGTTAAAATTCTCACAGTTAAAAAGGCAAAACTTCTCCCGAGAAAAAAAATTTCAAATTTGATTGCATAATGAAACGAGGCCTGTTTTTCTGCACAGAAACGATTTGTGCAAATCGTCCTGAATTACAAGCGTGTATACCCAGATGTGTACACTCCAAGTTGGCAGATAGGCTGCAGCAGAAATGTAAAGCATGCTTTAAGGTGAAAGATGGCTGTAACTGTGATGAAAACTTTAAGGTTCGTACTAGATGCTTTTAAAGTAGGATTTTTAACAGGCAGGCGCAGCGGCAATTTTAGAGCTGAGTGGTGCCGAATATTACCCATTTACAGACAGAATTCTCGGTACTGTCTTAGATTTACATCGAATTTCTATCAAATGAGCCACCTAGCCTTCCTATATAGTATATTTTGGTGCCCCGATATTACTTGGCGTATTTCATAAGTATACCTTTTATGGCCGTTTCTCGTGCTTTTCCGAGAGAGCTGCTTTACTTTTTCATAGTTGCACGGTTTTTGAATGCCTCTTCTGCCTTTCAGATCTTCTCTTTCTCCTACGCCTTAAATACTCGTACAAGAACAGGCAGAAAATGTTATGTGCAGCTGTAACGTGGTTTGGGTTTTTTTTTGGTAGGATGAAATGGAAATACTGGGACTGGCGATCCAGAAGTCTGAAGAAGCCACCGTAAAGGACCGTCCCAGTGACTACCGTCGAGTTAGGATTATTAAAAGCACCAAAGCGACACGCTCGTAGAGATGGGGACTACCTCTGGACACGTGTTAATCCCGGTCAGGTGTCCTCGGGATACAGATGGTCTGCGCTTCCTGCTCTGACAAGACAGAAGCGATGAGCTTCAGGATGAGCTCCTGAAGACAAGAAAGAGGCCAGGTGCCGGGGTTCTTGTCTCTTTCTTTGTTTGTTTGTTTGTTTGTTTTGGGCGGGGGGTGGCGGGCGGGCGGGCGTGTGGCTTCCAAAACAGGGTGCGCGGTTGACTGCAGGTGGCAGCCTGCAGAGCTCTTTTGCTGCCTGACCTCGCCTTTTCTTTGTCACTCCTCTTTCATGGCATCTGCGCTGAAAGCCGGGGCGGTCAACGAAGAGACGTGGACAAAACGGGACGAACCGGCGCCGCTTCTGCCTGTTTTCCAGGCTTTGCCACGAACCAAGGAGCATCATCAGCCTCGTCACTGGTGGCGGCGAGTCCTGAGGTGGCTTAGGTGAGTCGAGCCTTCCAGGAACGTCCGTTGTCCGTAGCCTACGGCGTGTCATTTGGACGTCAGTCGGAAGGAGGTTTCCCTTTCTGAAAGGGCACCGGTTTCTCGTGCCAAGCGGTTGCCTCTCCTGAAGTTCCCACGAGAGGGGATCCTCGGAGACGATGCGCTGGGCAGCAGAAGTCATCAGCGAGGAGACGTCGCGCGCTCTATTAAATAGGGACAAAAAGAAAGACGATGTCCTTCCAAAGGCCCGAGCGCGGCACCTCTTCCGACGGCCGATGGCATGGCCGGCCTTTGGGCTCTGGGTCCCCCGTAACAGCGGGGACACGGCCAAACCCTGTTCCTCTGCGTGTTCGGCACAGCCAAAAGCCTTGGCCGGTCCGCCGGTCGTTTTCGGTAGCCTGGTGGACTGCGGCACCGGGGATTGGATTTCCCCCCGCCAAAAGTACAGCCGTTTGGGGAATCTCTTACCTTCCTGTTTTTTTCTATCGTAAAGGAGACTTTAAAAAAAGGGTTAAAGTCGTATAACGTGCAAACTGACTTGCAGGCTTTAAACGGCAACCGTCCACCGGCTGTAGCCTACAGCGTCTTAGGCGTCCCTAAGCGGCGAGGTATTTGTTCCAAATCTTTGAAAAGAGAGGCGACTGAAGGTAACGGGTTGGGTTTTTGGTTGGGTTTTTTTTCTAGTTTTTTTGTTTTTTGTTTTTCCCCCCCCTTTTCTTTAGGCGGAGCGCTCTGAAGAACCTGATTTCTGCCTGGCTTTCAGCGTCGCGTTTCCCCGGCAGTGCGGTAGCATCTCTCTCGGGCAGTGCCGCCGGCCAGATGTCCCTCCTCCTTGGGTAGGAGAGAAAGCAGCCCCCGGTCAAATGACAACTGCGCGTTCTGGAGACGGAGAGCGCAACGGTGGGGGTTCGGAGCTGTGCCAGTTGAATTAGCGCCGAAGAAAAAGTCCGAGGCTTTTCTAGCGTGAGTATTTTTCTTGGCCGTATCTAAACGCGCGCAGAGCTTTCCAGCGGCAGGGAAAGGGAAGGGAGGAGGCGCTTCCCCCCAGCGGGCGGAGGGTTTGTTACGCTGTTAGGCTGAGAAGGTGTTGCAAGTGGCACGGGTCAGTCTGAATAGGGACCTGAAGCGTCGGGATGGCTCCGGCTTTGGCAGGCCGTGCCGTCTTTGGAGCGGAGCTGTTTCCCCGCAATCCTCCTGTAGCTCAGCTCCTGTCCTGTCCCTCGGCCGGAGGGAATTCCTCTACTCTCTTCGGTGCTCTTTCGTTTGATGATGCTGATCTCCGGTTGGGGTTTGCTGTTTGTTTTGCAGGTGCCTCGTTGTCCGCGTCTCGTGCTGCTCGACAGATGCCCCGGCCCGGGTTTGCAGCCGGTGGTGGAGCCGCCTGAGGGGAAGGGGCCAGCCCTGGGTCTGGTCGTTCGGTGCATTTTTTGGGGCGAATTAAAAAAACCGGTGTGTGTGTGTGGGGGGGTGGTGGTGTGATGATGTCATTTGGGGCAGCCGGATGTCAGCGGGGGAGCGACGGTGCGGCGGAGGAGCAGGTGAGTGGGGGTTAAGTGGGGTTCCCCCCACAAGAGGGTGGGTCACGGCCCCCAAACGCCTGAAAACTTGGTGCGGGGCAGGTGGTTGGGGTTTTGGGCGGTGGTGTTTAAAAAATGTTAAAAGCTGTATATGCGGGGGTGAGGCATTGGAGTAGAGAACAATCTCTCATTTTTCTGTGTGTTGAAAAATAATATTCCCTTACGTATATAAAAGGAGTTCCAAATACCAACCCGTATCTCTAAGGATTCTGTATTATTTAATGGGAGTTTAGACGACGGAAAGATTTTTTAAAAGATTTATTTATAAAGAGAGATTGAAGCGTCAAAGCGGATGTCTGGACAGGTCGCTAGTCCAATTGGATGTTGTCTATCTATCGTGCGTGTTAATCTGTAAGTCTAAACAGATGTGACTCTTAGCAGAGGTTCTGTCGAAGTGTATCAAGAGCATCCGTTTTCCCTAAGTCTTACCCACGGGTCGGTCAGTGCGGAGGCGTAAACGCCTGTGCTGTAGATGGTTCCAGACTGCAAAGAGAGCCTATCGCTAGAAGGGATTTCCAAACTGGCCCTCCCCTCTGCTCTCTCTTGCCGGCGTCCAAGCGCTTTCAAAAGCGCTTTAAGCAGGAGTGTTGATTCCCAGGAGGATAGGGAAGCTCTACAGAGAGACTTAGGTAGATTGGATCGTTGGGCCAACGTCAGTGGTATGAGTTTCAACAAGGGCAAGTGCCAGGTTCTGCGCGTGGGCCACAATAACCCCGAGCAGCGCTACAGGCTTGGGGAAATGTGGCTGGAAAACCACCTGGAAGAAAGAGACCTGGGGGTTCTAATGGACAAGCGGCTGAACGTGAGCCGGCAGTGTGCCCAGGTGGCCACGAAAGCCAACGGCATCCTGGCTTGTATTAGAAACAGCGTGAGCAGCAGAAGTAGGGAGGCGATTGTGCCCCCTGTACTCGGCACTGGTGAGGCCACACCTGGAGTATTGCGTCCGGTTTTGGGCACCTCAATCCAAGAGAGATGTCGAGGTGCTGGAGCGAGTGCAGAGGAGGGCAACGAAGCTGGTGAAGGGCCTGGAAAACAAATCCTATGAAGAGCGGTTGAAGGAGCTGGGACTGTTTAGTATGAGGAAGAGGGGGCTGAGGGGAGACCTCGTCACTCTCTAAAACTACTTGAAAGGACACTGTAGAGAGGTCGGTGCTGGTCTCTTGGCACGGGTAGGTAACGACAGAACGAGAGGGAACGGCTTCAAGCTCCAACAGGGTAGGTTTAGACTGGACGTTAGGAAAGAATGTTTCACAGAGGGAGTGGTCGGGCATTGGAACAGGCTACCCAGGGAGGTGGTCGAGTCACCATCCCTGGATGTGTTTAAGAACCGTCGAGATGTGGTGTTGGGGGATATGGTGTAGGGGAGAACTTTGTAGAGTAGGGTAGATGGTTGGACTCGATGATCCCAAGGGTCTCTTGCAACCTAGACGATTCTATGATTCTATGAAAAGCAGCCCCTTCCCCCGTTTCCCCTCCCGCCCTGGGGAGCTGGATCGGTGCAGCGGGACAGGAGGAAAAAAACCCAGCCCCGTTTTCCTGCAGGGACGCAAAGCTCCCCGATGTCTCTGTGGTGGATAAGGCGGCACCCCCGCCTGCCTTCCTGGACGCCGGCGGACTGGCTGCTGTCGCCCCCACGGCCCCCGGGGCCACGCGCAGAGCGCCGCGGCGTCCCTGGGGCTGGTTGCGGGGCGAACACCGGAGGTTTTTGGCGCCGAGGCGACGGCTGCGGCTGCCCGGACTGCGAGCGGGGACAGGGCAGAGAGCGGGAAGGCCTGCCCGCCGGTAAGTGGTCACGGTCCCTGGGTGGAGGGAAGCGGGCTGAGAGCGGTCACCGCTCATGGCCCCGGTGAGGTCTCAGAGGGGGACAAGGAAGGGGGCGTGGGCGCTGTCCGGCTGCCCGGTGCTTTCCGGCCGCTGCGGACCGGTCCGCAGCGATTTCTGGGCTGGCCGCCGTTTTCCCCCGGCCCCCTCCGGTTCCGGAGCGGCTCGGCCCGCCCATACCGCGCGCCCATTGGTCGCGGTGCCGTAAGCGGCGCCCGTCCTCTAGGAGCCCCCGTCCCATTGGTCGATCGCGCCGTCAATCTCCAGCGCCTCCCAGTCCGGCCAATCGGAGCGCGGCAGGCGATCCGACCAATCGGAGCGGGGCGGTCGCGTTGTGATTGGCTCGTCCTCCTGTCAATCCGCCCGGGGGCGGTTGCCATGGTGAGGAAGCCCCGCCCGGTCGCGCATGCGCAGTAGTAAGGACGGCGCCGCCCTCACTACTGCGCATGCGCCACAGGGCGGGGCGTCCTCACCATGGCAACCGCCCCCTGGCGGATTGACAGGAGGACGAGCCAATCACAGCGCGACCGCCGCGCTCCGATTGGTCGGATCGCCTGCCGCGCTCCGATTGGCCGGGGTGGGAGGCGCTGAAGATTGACGGCGCGACCGACCAATGGGACGGGCTCCCCGAGGACGGAAGCCGCTTCCGGCGCCGTGACCAATGGGCGCGCCGCATGGGCGGGCCGAGCCGCTCCGGAAGCGGAGGGGGCCGGGGGAAAATGGCGGCGCGCGCAGAAGCGGCTGCGGCGCGGCGCGGACCGGACCGCACCGCACCGCACCGGACCGGCGCGGGCGGAAAGCACCGGGCAGCCGGACAGCGTCGCGGTGCCGCTGGGCAGCGTCGCGGTGCCGCTGGACAGCGTCGAGGCCAGCGGGGGGGCGCGGGGAAGGCGGCCGGGGTCCCGAGGCGGCTCCGAGGGGAGACGGCGTTGCGGGGGGGCGGGCTGAGGCGTCTGGGGAGGTGCTCGCGGCTCCCGGGGCTGGCAAACGGGCTCGCGTGGCTGGTGTTGGGGCTTCAGCCGGAGAGGGAGTCGTGTGGCTTTGGGCTGAGGGGCGGGGGTGGAGTCCGGCGTTTTGGGGACTCGAGCAGAGGCTCAGCGGCTGGGTTTTGGGGCTCGGAAGGGGGCAGTAAGCGATGCGGTTCGGGGGCGGAGAGCAGAAGCCGTTTTGGCTGGTTCTGCAGGGGAGGGTGGGCAGGAGGGCGTTGGGGGCTGCGGAGGAAAGCAGGGGCTGGGCGGGCTGCGGGGTGCTCAAACAGCAGGTGAGGTTTTCAAATCTGCAACTTGTAACTGTTGCAGCTTTGTTCTGGCTTCCTCCATTTTTGCAAAAGCTTCTGTTGCTAGACAGAGCATTCCTCTGTGTATCAGCTACTTGAGCTAGTTTATTTCAATGCGTCTGATCAGGTTTGTCTGTTCAGCAAAGTGGCATTTAAAGGTGACGTTTCACCGGATGCCAGCGGCTGTGCCTTATTTCCAGTATAAAGATGTATTCCCCAAATATCAGAGTGGGATATAACAACTGCAGCTGGTCAAAAGTAACACTGAAATGCAAAATTTAGAATTTCTTTTTTCCCATTGGCTCCTCCTCAGTATGAACACAAAGTTAATTTCTATTCTTAATTCCTATTTATGCTACATATATGAAGGATGAACGCGAGGAAAGGAGACCATAAAATACTGGCCTATTGCTATTTGTATGCTGTGCTTTGAACAGAAGAGACAAAACTGTCCTTTTTGTGAAATAATACTGGCTGTATCAGTGCCGTCCTCGTGTTTTTATTCAAAAATGTGAGATTTGTTGCCCCGAATGGTGAGAGTAGTTTTTGTTAATGGAAGTCGCAAGAGGTTCTGCCACCTTAAAAACCATAGAATCATAGAATGGTTAGAATTGGAAGGGACCTTCAAGACCATCGTGTTGCAGCCCCCCTGCCTTGGGCAGGGACGCCTCCACTAGAGCGGGTTGCTCAAAGCCCCGTCCAGCCTGGCCTTAAACACTTCCAGGGATGGGGCATCCACAGCTTCCCCGGGCAACCTGTTCCAGTGCCTCACCACCCTCACGGTAAAGAATTTCCTCCTAACATCTAGTCTGAATCTCCCCTCTTCCGATTTAAAACCGTTACCCCTTGTCCTGTCGCTACCTTTCCCGACAGAGAGTCCCTCTCCGGCTCTCCCGTAGGCTCCCTTCAGATATTGGAAGGCTGCTCTGAGGTCTCCCCGGAGCCTTCTCTTCTCCAGGCTGAACAACCCCAGCTCTCTCAGTCTCTCTTCACAGGGGAGGTGCTCCGTCCCTCCGATGGTTTTCGTGGCCCTCCGCTGGGCCCCTTCCAACAGGTCCACGTCCTTCCCGTGTCGAGGACTCCAAAGCTGGACACCGTACTCCAGGTGGGGTCTCGCGTGCGCAGAGTAGAGGGGGGTAGAATCGCCTCCCGTGACCCGCTGGCCACGCTTCTCTTGATGCAGCCCAGGGTGGGGTTGGCTTTCTGGGCTGCCAGCGCGCGTTGCCGGCTCGTACTGACGTGTAATAATGCTACTGATGTACCGTTAGCAGCCTCGTGTTAAAAGAAGCAAGAAGCTGTAATATCCTTAATTTAGACAGTTTTTACGTGAAATGGTGCATCCTCACTGTTTTGTCACTTTCAGGAGCGAGCAATTGACCGAGAGCACGAGAGAGACCTTTTCCAGCAAGAGATAGGGAAGCCGGAACAACAGCTTAAGGTTCCACAAAGGATTCGGCCTGTCAGCGAGCATCAAACCGGAGAGGTAACGCGCGCTATTGCTTGTACTCAAGGGATCTAAATGGTACGCTGACAGCCGTTCGGATACCCTAGGGAAGCTGTTTTATGGTGTCCCTAACCTGCATCCGTTCGCAAGGCAGGAAAGGAAATCCCCCGAGATGAAAGGCTACGGTGTCGGGGGAACGTGGGGAAAGTGTGTTCTGGGTGTTTTTTGAGTCGGTCTGTTGGATGTTTTTAGTAGCAGACACACAGAAGCCTCGTAACTTTCAAAAAGACTCCCTCGCGTAACTTAATTTAGAAAATGGGGTTTTCAAAAGCCCGTGGAAACATTCAGGACTCCTGTAGCGATTCCCCCTGCTCTTGCGTCCTTTTGTGACATCCTGTTGGTAGCACGGGTACGGGCACCGCAGGAACGCAGTGACCAAGGGGTCACAGCCGAGACGTAGCGGCGCTCTCTGCGTGCGCCTCCCCGGGAGACGTCTGTCTCCCCTGAAACAATCTGGTGACCGCAGAAGGGCAGCTCGAGGAAGTCACAGCAACCTCTTAGGCCCAGCAAAAGCCAGAAAAGCGACAGCGGTGCAAACGCTGTGTATTGTGAAGCTTTTTGCCTGTTTTGTTTGGTGACCTTTGGGTCAATTAAACTGCATTTTATTTTTTGGTGGGTTTTCTCCTGTCTTGCTTTTAGAGCAAGGCTGATATTTTTGCGTGATTCTCTCGCCCGATTTTCAGTCTTCAGCTTCTTCTCGGGTGGCACTGCGATTTTCAAAGAAAAGCTCTTCCTTTCGGTTCAGTTCAGTTGCTGTCGTTCGGTTCTTAAATGGTAGCAACGTTTAGTATTCTATATTAGATAGTTTATGACCACAGACAGTAATGGGACATACATGGATAGACGTGAAATGTAAGTTGTCAAAATATTTATTGCCCTACAATTCTCAGAGGTAGGGGTGTGTTTCCTGGGGTTTCAAAATCTATTTCACTAAAAAGGTTTGTAACAAATCCTGCAAAGTGTTCAGCCCGTACCGGGCCATCTGGCTGTCGTCAGCCTGTGCGTACAAGGAGTGGTGGGCCATTAGCCGAATGTGTGTTAACCGACACGCGTGGAGCAATTCCGCATCCGTCTGCTTCTGTGGCAAAGCGGGTGCCCGCTCCTGTCCTACGGACACGTTCCACAGAGGGGGGAGGCACAATTAGTTTTCCTGAATCCGGGATGTTCGTTTTGAGTTCGTTTTGTGATGCGTCTCCTCATAATTTGAGGCATGGGCAGCGTGTGAATTCCTAGTTAAAATTCTCACAGTTAAAAAGGCAAAACTTCTCCCGAGAAAAAAAATTTCAAATTTGATTGCATAATGAAACGAGGCCTGTTTTTCTGCACAGAAACGATTTGTGCAAATCGTCCTGAATTACAAGCGTGTATACCCAGATGTGTACACTCCAAGTTGGCAGATAGGCTGCAGCAGAAATGTAAAGCATGCTTTAAGGTGAAAGATGGCTGTAACTGTGATGAAAACTTTAAGGTTCGTACTAGATGCTTTTAAAGTAGGATTTTTAA
This sequence comes from Numenius arquata, assembly GCF_964106895.1. Taxonomy (NCBI): domain Eukaryota; kingdom Metazoa; phylum Chordata; class Aves; order Charadriiformes; family Scolopacidae; genus Numenius; species Numenius arquata. The sequence goes on from NW_027414521.1 coordinate 243,508, forward strand.
CAGGCAGGCGCAGCGGCAATTTTAGAGCTGAGTGGTGCCGAATATTACCCATTTACAGACAGAATTCTCGGTACTGTCTTAGATTTACATCGAATTTCTATCAAATGAGCCACCTAGCCTTCCTATATAGTATATTTTGGTGCCCCGATATTACTTGGCGTATTTCATAAGTATACCTTTTATGGCCGTTTCTCGTGCTTTTCCGAGAGAGCTGCTTTACTTTTTCATAGTTGCACGGTTTTTGAATGCCTCTTCTGCCTTTCAGATCTTCTCTTTCTCCTACGCCTTAAATACTCGTACAAGAACAGGCAGAAAATGTTATGTGCAGCTGTAACGTGGTTTGGGTTTTTTTTTGGTAGGATGAAATGGAAATACTGGGACTGGCGATCCAGAAGTCTGAAGAAGCCACCGTAAAGGACCGTCCCAGTGACTACCGTCGAGTTAGGATTATTAAAAGCACCAAAGCGACACGCTCGTAGAGATGGGGACTACCTCTGGACACGTGTTAATCCCGGTCAGGTGTCCTCGGGATACAGATGGTCTGCGCTTCCTGCTCTGACAAGACAGAAGCGATGAGCTTCAGGATGAGCTCCTGAAGACAAGAAAGAGGCCAGGTGCCGGGGTTCTTGTCTCTTTCTTTGTTTGTTTGTTTGTTTGTTTTGGGCGGGGGGTGGCGGGCGGGCGGGCGTGTGGCTTCCAAAACAGGGTGCGCGGTTGACTGCAGGTGGCAGCCTGCAGAGCTCTTTTGCTGCCTGACCTCGCCTTTTCTTTGTCACTCCTCTTTCATGGCATCTGCGCTGAAAGCCGGGGCGGTCAACGAAGAGACGTGGACAAAACGGGACGAACCGGCGCCGCTTCTGCCTGTTTTCCAGGCTTTGCCACGAACCAAGGAGCATCATCAGCCTCGTCACTGGTGGCGGCGAGTCCTGAGGTGGCTTAGGTGAGTCGAGCCTTCCAGGAACGTCCGTTGTCCGTAGCCTACGGCGTGTCATTTGGACGTCAGTCGGAAGGAGGTTTCCCTTTCTGAAAGGGCACCGGTTTCTCGTGCCAAGCGGTTGCCTCTCCTGAAGTTCCCACGAGAGGGGATCCTCGGAGACGATGCGCTGGGCAGCAGAAGTCATCAGCGAGGAGACGTCGCGCGCTCTATTAAATAGGGACAAAAAGAAAGACGATGTCCTTCCAAAGGCCCGAGCGCGGCACCTCTTCCGACGGCCGATGGCATGGCCGGCCTTTGGGCTCTGGGTCCCCCGTAACAGCGGGGACACGGCCAAACCCTGTTCCTCTGCGTGTTCGGCACAGCCAAAAGCCTTGGCCGGTCCGCCGGTCGTTTTCGGTAGCCTGGTGGACTGCGGCACCGGGGATTGGATTTCCCCCCGCCAAAAGTACAGCCGTTTGGGGAATCTCTTACCTTCCTGTTTTTTTCTATCGTAAAGGAGACTTTAAAAAAAGGGTTAAAGTCGTATAACGTGCAAACTGACTTGCAGGCTTTAAACGGCAACCGTCCACCGGCTGTAGCCTACAGCGTCTTAGGCGTCCCTAAGCGGCGAGGTATTTGTTCCAAATCTTTGAAAAGAGAGGCGACTGAAGGTAACGGGTTGGGTTTTTGGTTGGGTTTTTTTTCTAGTTTTTTTGTTTTTTGTTTTTCCCCCCCCTTTTCTTTAGGCGGAGCGCTCTGAAGAACCTGATTTCTGCCTGGCTTTCAGCGTCGCGTTTCCCCGGCAGTGCGGTAGCATCTCTCTCGGGCAGTGCCGCCGGCCAGATGTCCCTCCTCCTTGGGTAGGAGAGAAAGCAGCCCCCGGTCAAATGACAACTGCGCGTTCTGGAGACGGAGAGCGCAACGGTGGGGGTTCGGAGCTGTGCCAGTTGAATTAGCGCCGAAGAAAAAGTCCGAGGCTTTTCTAGCGTGAGTATTTTTCTTGGCCGTATCTAAACGCGCGCAGAGCTTTCCAGCGGCAGGGAAAGGGAAGGGAGGAGGCGCTTCCCCCCAGCGGGCGGAGGGTTTGTTACGCTGTTAGGCTGAGAAGGTGTTGCAAGTGGCACGGGTCAGTCTGAATAGGGACCTGAAGCGTCGGGATGGCTCCGGCTTTGGCAGGCCGTGCCGTCTTTGGAGCGGAGCTGTTTCCCCGCAATCCTCCTGTAGCTCAGCTCCTGTCCTGTCCCTCGGCCGGAGGGAATTCCTCTACTCTCTTCGGTGCTCTTTCGTTTGATGATGCTGATCTCCGGTTGGGGTTTGCTGTTTGTTTTGCAGGTGCCTCGTTGTCCGCGTCTCGTGCTGCTCGACAGATGCCCCGGCCCGGGTTTGCAGCCGGTGGTGGAGCCGCCTGAGGGGAAGGGGCCAGCCCTGGGTCTGGTCGTTCGGTGCATTTTTTGGGGCGAATTAAAAAAACCGGTGTGTGTGTGTGGGGGGGTGGTGGTGTGATGATGTCATTTGGGGCAGCCGGATGTCAGCGGGGGAGCGACGGTGCGGCGGAGGAGCAGGTGAGTGGGGGTTAAGTGGGGTTCCCCCCACAAGAGGGTGGGTCACGGCCCCCAAACGCCTGAAAACTTGGTGCGGGGCAGGTGGTTGGGGTTTTGGGCGGTGGTGTTTAAAAAATGTTAAAAGCTGTATATGCGGGGGTGAGGCATTGGAGTAGAGAACAATCTCTCATTTTTCTGTGTGTTGAAAAATAATATTCCCTTACGTATATAAAAGGAGTTCCAAATACCAACCCGTATCTCTAAGGATTCTGTATTATTTAATGGGAGTTTAGACGACGGAAAGATTTTTTAAAAGATTTATTTATAAAGAGAGATTGAAGCGTCAAAGCGGATGTCTGGACAGGTCGCTAGTCCAATTGGATGTTGTCTATCTATCGTGCGTGTTAATCTGTAAGTCTAAACAGATGTGACTCTTAGCAGAGGTTCTGTCGAAGTGTATCAAGAGCATCCGTTTTCCCTAAGTCTTACCCACGGGTCGGTCAGTGCGGAGGCGTAAACGCCTGTGCTGTAGATGGTTCCAGACTGCAAAGAGAGCCTATCGCTAGAAGGGATTTCCAAACTGGCCCTCCCCTCTGCTCTCTCTTGCCGGCGTCCAAGCGCTTTCAAAAGCGCTTTAAGCAGGAGTGTTGATTCCCAGGAGGATAGGGAAGCTCTACAGAGAGACTTAGGTAGATTGGATCGTTGGGCCAACGTCAGTGGTATGAGTTTCAACAAGGGCAAGTGCCAGGTTCTGCGCGTGGGCCACAATAACCCCGAGCAGCGCTACAGGCTTGGGGAAATGTGGCTGGAAAACCACCTGGAAGAAAGAGACCTGGGGGTTCTAATGGACAAGCGGCTGAACGTGAGCCGGCAGTGTGCCCAGGTGGCCACGAAAGCCAACGGCATCCTGGCTTGTATTAGAAACAGCGTGAGCAGCAGAAGTAGGGAGGCGATTGTGCCCCCTGTACTCGGCACTGGTGAGGCCACACCTGGAGTATTGCGTCCGGTTTTGGGCACCTCAATCCAAGAGAGATGTCGAGGTGCTGGAGCGAGTGCAGAGGAGGGCAACGAAGCTGGTGAAGGGCCTGGAAAACAAATCCTATGAAGAGCGGTTGAAGGAGCTGGGACTGTTTAGTATGAGGAAGAGGGGGCTGAGGGGAGACCTCGTCACTCTCTAAAACTACTTGAAAGGACACTGTAGAGAGGTCGGTGCTGGTCTCTTGGCACGGGTAGGTAACGACAGAACGAGAGGGAACGGCTTCAAGCTCCAACAGGGTAGGTTTAGACTGGACGTTAGGAAAGAATGTTTCACAGAGGGAGTGGTCGGGCATTGGAACAGGCTACCCAGGGAGGTGGTCGAGTCACCATCCCTGGATGTGTTTAAGAACCGTCGAGATGTGGTGTTGGGGGATATGGTGTAGGGGAGAACTTTGTAGAGTAGGGTAGATGGTTGGACTCGATGATCCCAAGGGTCTCTTGCAACCTAGACGATTCTATGATTCTATGAAAAGCAGCCCCTTCCCCCGTTTCCCCTCCCGCCCTGGGGAGCTGGATCGGTGCAGCGGGACAGGAGGAAAAAAACCCAGCCCCGTTTTCCTGCAGGGACGCAAAGCTCCCCGATGTCTCTGTGGTGGATAAGGCGGCACCCCCGCCTGCCTTCCTGGACGCCGGCGGACTGGCTGCTGTCGCCCCCACGGCCCCCGGGGCCACGCGCAGAGCGCCGCGGCGTCCCTGGGGCTGGTTGCGGGGCGAACACCGGAGGTTTTTGGCGCCGAGGCGACGGCTGCGGCTGCCCGGACTGCGAGCGGGGACAGGGCAGAGAGCGGGAAGGCCTGCCCGCCGGTAAGTGGTCACGGTCCCTGGGTGGAGGGAAGCGGGCTGAGAGCGGTCACCGCTCATGGCCCCGGTGAGGTCTCAGAGGGGGACAAGGAAGGGGGCGTGGGCGCTGTCCGGCTGCCCGGTGCTTTCCGCCCGCTGCGGACCGGTCCGCAGCGATTTCTGGGCTGGCCGCCGTTTTCCCCCGGCCCCCTCCGGTTCCGGAGCGGCTCGGCCCGCCCATACCGCGCGCCCATTGGTCGCGGTGCCGTAAGCGGCGCCCGTCCTCTAGGAGCCCCCGTCCCATTGGTCGATCGCGCCGTCAATCTCCAGCGCCTCCCAGTCCGGCCAATCGGAGCGCGGCAGGCGATCCGACCAATCGGAGCGGGGCGGTCGCGTTGTGATTGGCTCGTCCTCCTGTCAATCCGCCCGGGGGCGGTTGCCATGGTGAGGAAGCCCCGCCCGGTCGCGCATGCGCAGTAGTAAGGACGGCGCCGCCCTCACTACTGCGCATGCGCCACAGGGCGGGGCGTCCTCACCATGGCAACCGCCCCCTGGCGGATTGACAGGAGGACGAGCCAATCACAGCGCGACCGCCGCGCTCCGATTGGTCGGATCGCCTGCCGCGCTCCGATTGGCCGGGGTGGGAGGCGCTGAAGATTGACGGCGCGACCGACCAATGGGACGGGCTCCCCGAGGACGGAAGCCGCTTCCGGCGCCGTGACCAATGGGCGCGCCGCATGGGCGGGCCGAGCCGCTCCGGAAGCGGAGGGGGCCGGGGGAAAATGGCGGCGCGCGCAGAAGCGGCTGCGGCGCGGCGCGGACCGCACCGCACCGCACCGGACCGGCGCGGGCGGAAAGCACCGGGCAGCCGGACAGCGTCGCGGTGCCGCTGGACAGCGTCGCGGTGCCGCTGGACAGCGTCGCGAGGCAGCTGGACAGCGTCGAGGCCAGTGGGGGGGCGCGGGGAAGGCGGCCGGGGTCCCGAGGCGGCTCCGATGGGAGACGGCGTTGCGGGGGGGCGGGCTGAGGCGTCTGGGGAGGTGCTCGCGGCTCCCGGGGCTGGCAAACGGGCTCGCGTGGCTGGTGTTGGGGCTTCAGCCGGAGAGGGAGTCGTGTGGCTTTGGGCTGAGGGGCGGGGGTGGAGTCCGGCGTTTTGGGGACTCGAGCAGAGGCTCAGCGGCTGGGTTTTGGGGCTCGGAAGGGGGCAGTAAGCGATGCGGTTCGGGGGCGGAGAGCAGAAGCCGTTTTGGCTGGTTCTGCAGGGGGGGGTGGGCAGGAGGGCGTTGGGGGCTGCGGGGGAAAGCAGGGGCTGGGCGGGCTGCGGGGTGCTCAAACAGCAGGTGAGGTTTTCAAATCTGCAACTTGTAACTGTTGCAGCTTTGTTCTGGCTTCCTCCATTTTTGCAAAAGCTTCTGTTGCTAGACAGAGCATTCCTCTGTGTATCAGCTACTTGAGCTAGTTTATTTCAATGCGTCTGATCAGGTTTGTCTGTTCAGCAAAGTGGCATTTAAAGGTGACGTTTCACCGGATGCCAGCGGCTGTGCCTTATTTCCAGTATAAAGATGTATTCCCCAAATATCAGAGTGGGATATA